>NW_027070516.1:0-55800 GCF_002906115.3 Quercus suber | reverse complement strand
TTTTTTTTTTTTTTGAAGAGAAAATTCGTCCAACTTATTACTGTACCTAGAAAAACAAAAAATTCTCTTCCCTTTCTAGCAGACTAGCACAGAAGAGAAATCCATTTTAAAAAACACAGAAGGTCTCCTGCCCTTCAAAACTGTGGGAAACCTGCAGTCCTCTCTACAAAACACATGCAAGCACCCGAAACTGATGTGGGAACATCAGTGAGTACACTTTTTTTGTTACTAACAACGAGGAAAACGCAGTTCTTTTTCAGCAATTCCCATAAATCCTCTTCCACGTGTTCATACTTGATCACCATGATGTAAAAACATTATTGTGATAGTTTCCCCCTCACGTAGATCACTATATTCATCACAATTTCTTAAAGTGATCAACTGCAAGAGGTAGATAATCATTTTCACATGAATTTGCTACTTATTATTCACCAAATACAATTGATCATATTAAAATTATCTTTCAACTTTCAAGTTTAGTTGGTTTATCTTTGCCAATTTTGTCATTTCGGTTTAAAATTATAATTTAAAATACAGTTTTTTAAAATATCATTTTTCTAGTTAATACTTTGAAAAAGTAGAATTTTAAAAAGTTGTACATAAAAACTAAAAACTAAACAAAAAAATTAAAGCCAAAAGGATCACACCACATGTTGCAAAAACATTATTGTGATAGTTTTTACCTCACTTCTTCTAGAATCATATCATTTATCACAATTTGTTAAAGTAATTGATTGTAAGTGGTGAACAATCATTTTCATATGGATTCACCACTTATTCTCTATCAATCACATTTGATTACATTAAAATTGTGGTAAAAGTTGTAGTACAAAAGTTGTGTCCTTGAACTTTCTATTTCAGCCTTTCAACTTTCAAGTTTAGTTGGTTAATCTTTGCCAATTTTGGCAATTTAAAATGCAAGTTGGCTCATAATGAGAGTTTTTTATCATCAGGCCAAGACATCAATCAGTTTTTGGTGTAAGCAGGATTAAACCTCAGATCTCTTATTCAACACCATCAGAGACTTTATCAGTTGAGTTAACTAAAATCCACTATCATTTTTTTTTCTAGTTATAGTATGTTAAAATAGTATATTTTCAAAATTCTAAAAACATAAGTTGTACTAAACGAGTATAGTCCTTTGGCAGAATTTTTTTTTTCTTCAAGTTTTTTTCTTTTTTGGGCTTAAATCCACTTTTTATCTCACATTTTATCCCATAAGCTAACTTATTCCTTTTTTTTTTTCCTTACCTTCTAGCAAATAAGTGTTGATTTGGTATTATTATAAGAGTTAGAATTTTAATTGTAGTTAAACTTGTGGGATATAAAGCTTTAACAAAAAAAAAAAAATTATCGGAATTTGACAAATTATAGTGAATGGTACTTTAATATTTTTTATTTCGAATAATGAATTGTAGATTTTTTTTTTTTCCTTAAAAGCTCCAAATATCAATTTTAAATACCACTTAAAGAACATTTGGCAATTTTACTAAAAGAGCTTTAACACTTTTAAAGCACTTCATGTTGTATGATTTATTTTTATTAGCTTATTTTTAATTAAAAAATAACATGGACAAAAGTATAATCATGCTTCAAAAAATGTATGGTTTTAAAAAGTTGTACTTTTTTTTTCCTAGAATAAAAATAAGCTGAACCGAAAATGCAATCAATAGGGGTAAATATTAAAAGAAATGTCAAAATAGTTGAAAAAATATACTTATGCTTAAGGCTATAAATAAATCAAGCTATTTATAAATAGCTTGGGCTTAACTTGATAAGCAGTTTTTTCATATTTGTTTGTTTATAAACAAACTAAGTTTGAGCCTTAGTTTTAGGTTTGTTTAGCAAATGAGTCAAGCCCGAACAAAACAAATTGTTCATGAACAAACCCGTGAACAATAGGAATTGATTAAAATAGTCTAAGAGACTCATTTATGTACTTGGTAATAACTAATAAGTTTTGTATGAGCTTGAAAATGAACTCATATCTTATTAAATTTTTAATTAATTGGGAGTTTGAATTACTTATCCAAATCAAATGAGCTTGACAATATGCTTAAAATGGCTTGGTAATTTACTTGTATTTGATCCATAAACTTGACATTAAACTTGAATTTGAGCTCAAGTTCGGTTGAACTAATGAATCAAGTCAAGCTAAACTAGACTCGAGGTTTTGGATTTTTTTTGACAAGTTCAAGCTCAAACATCGGCTTGAATCAAATTCATGTGGAATTTGAACATTTTACTTTTAATGTCGAGCCGAGTTTAAACATTCAAATACTCGGAAAAAGCTCGACGTGTTTATCAACTCTCTACTATTACTTTTCCATCCTTGTCGTCCAAATCTACCTGATAAATTAGTTTATCTCAGCTATATAAGATCTGTGGTCCATCCATTGGTTTACATGACTGCTGGTCCAGCTTCAGCCTTAATCTTGATGAAATTGAAACGAAAAAGTTCTTTTTTCGGTAAAAGAAACTCAAAAGTTTGTAAGGTCTTTCTCAAAAAAAGAAAAAAAAAAAAAAAGTTTTTAAGGTAGTTGCCGTGCTCAAGCATCACACGTTGGATTTACCCTATGAGCCTATTTTTCTATGGAAAAAAAAAAATGATGTACGAGACAAGGAAGGCTGCAATAACATGGACCACCATGAATGGAATCGCCTAAAAGAGACCATCTTTTACAAATAATAATAATAATAATAAGGCAAATGTTACAAGCACAGCATAGGTACTTGTTAAGGTTGTACAAAAATAGTTCTATTTAATAAAAAATTAAATAAATAAATGAAAATAACATAAAACTAGTCATTTTGGTTATTTTAATATTTTTTCACTCTACAAAGTTGACCTCACACTTAAAAATATGACATAAAGTTACAAAAATAAATAAATAAATAAATAATTGTACCAAAAAAAAAAAAATCAAAAGTTTCTGTTAATGGGCACCTTACGGTGCCCATTAACATAACCCTAATAATAATCAAGGAAAAGATGATGCTAAGGCAAAGACATTTTCTCCAATGATTGGATGTTTAAAAAAATGAAGAACTTCTCTACCTTGTCGTCTTTTTTAATCATTGGTAAGGAATGACATTCATTTAGATACCATTATAATTTTGTTTATTCACCTTCCAAACCATTTCTTTATATTAATAGAAGCTTAATTGAATAGATATTTTTCCTATAAATGTTAATTTATTTAGCCGTCAAAACATGAAAGTTTGCAAAAACTCTTCAATTGGACCCAATGTTTTGGCATAGATGAAGACTTTAATTAAAGGGTGTTCGAGGGACTTTGCTTTCTCCTGTGATTTCTATACGAGGATGACTTCATTTAAAATGTTTTTATTTTCTTCTTTAATGTTGTTCAATATAGGATTAGAAAGTGATGCCAAGCATATTCTGCAGATTAACTATATTTAGAAAATAAGATAATAATGAAAATAAATAAATTATCTTTTATATTGCAGCTTGCGTTTGATTGTCATCATCAACCAAAAGGAAAGTGTTATTTATCCTTTTTCTCTCTTACTTTTTAGGATTCTTTTGGTCTTGTGGAAAGGATTGAATCCTTTACTCCACCTTTGCCAATTGGGATGGTTATACCCTGAAAAATATGAAATTATGCTAAGAGAAATTTATTCTATTGTACTTATAAAACCTAGGGTGCCCTTTTTTTTTTTAACTACATGTGCTTTTCACATGAATTTATTCAACTTTTTGCTAAGTGTTTTTTATTATTGAAAATATGTTAAAATATATTTGTATTTTGAAAAATAAGAAGAAAAAAAAAAAAGAGATTTTAAAAAACTATACTTAAAAGATAAAAGCTAAACAAATAAAAAACTCTTTTTTTTTTTTATACTACATGTGCTTTTCACATCAATTTATTTAACTTTTTGCTAAGTGTTTTTTATTATTGAAAATATGTTAAAATATATTTGTATTTTGAATAATAAGAAGAAAAAAAAAATTAAAAACTGTACTTAAAAGATAAAAGCTAAACAAATAAAGTGGAGGCAAACACACACATACTTTTGCCACTAGAGAAAAAATGATTCCAATGTTTATCATTATTAAACTGAAAAAAAGTACTATAAATTAAAGCAAAAATGTTAATGTATCACAGATATGTAAGTACAGTATTGTTACGCGGTAAGAATTATAACTTTTTGTGAATTTCTCATTTCTTGATACACATTTAATTATCCAAAATAATCTAGCAAGATACTTTTCATACTGAAATCTCATTTCATATGGGAAAGTGATTAGTGCATGATAAATCATTTCGTCATCAATTCTCTAATTTCTTTATCAAATGGAGGCTTTATAGTAGACTCTTCTTCGAGTGCGGTTACTAAACATGTTGTGTCACTTTGACTAGTACTACTAGGTGACAAGTAACTATAGACAGCATCAATAACTTAATGATAGTGGTGGAACTAGATAAATATAGCTACAGTAGCATTTCTATATATTAATAATTAATCTTTTTTTGATGTTACTAGGTAACATATACTCTAAAGAGATACCGTGATATTATTATTATTGCTATTATTGGTGGTCATTTCTTCTACTATGCAGTGATGGTAATCCATCGTCATTGTCAACAATTTATACATATACAAAAGACAATGATAAAAATAATAAGTGAAGGCACAAAAATTTTAGTAAGATAGATTTTTTTTGTAATAACGGTAGTAATAGTAAAAAGTTGACAAAATTGAGGTAGAATCTGAGCATACTAAGCCCCAAGAGTCTGTCTTTTTCAAGTACTATAGCCTTTATCATCATCTCTTTGTTTGATTTAACTAAAAACAAATATGTCGTTTGTTATTTTTCCTTTAGCTTGATGGAGTGGCTATTTAAATAATGGGGATTCCATTTCCATGCACATATTTTATTTAAGAGAATAAATTATTTATTATTTTCCAAACCTCCTGCATCAAAATCTATTGTTGGGGGGTAGGCAATGTCAATCTAGATGCTACAATCATGTGATTATTCTTTAAGCTTTATTGGACATGATAATAATAATAATAATAATAATAATAATAATAATAAATTAAAAAAAAAAAAAAAGACCATCTTCATTTGAAATAAAATAAAGAATCTATTTTATCGTCAAGATTAAATATTGTAAATCTAAGTGTTCAATATTATGTCATTTAAAATTATAAATGATATAATTCTATATAAACTGTTAGATCCAAATGATAAAGTTAGGATTTATAATTGTGAAACTGGCTCTTTCCATTTCAATGAATTGTTGACCCTAATCCCTTCCTTCCTTAGAACGGTTTTTAGAGAAGAACCTGGCCCGTGGCAACTAAAATTGTGGACAGACATTTTCTTAAGGATTTAGAGGGAGATGGGGTCGTAGTAACTTAATTGACCTATTTCTTTTAACTTTGTGGAGTAACAGTTTTGAATTTTACCCTCAATATGTTAATTTAGAGCCATACCTACAGTTCCCAGGTGGTTGCAATCTTTGTATTCTTTCAAGCATATATAGAAAACAATTCGCTTTTGTTCACAAGTGTACCTTGTCTTAAATAATTATAAGCCTTTAAAAATGTATTATTTAATAGTGATACAAAGCTATAAATAAACTAGAACGAAAACGACCTCAACTATTATATATTGCTTTCTATATTACAGTGTTATACTTGGCCATTTCTGAGCCTAAAATGAAATTGAGCTTTGCAAATGTGGCTTAGAGTCAAAGGGGCTCCATAACCCACATGGACATAACTCTTTTCACTCCGGAAGAATCACCCTTCTTCCAGTCCACCCAGCAGAGCAATGGTCAGGCAGCAATAGATATGCATAGCAACAATAGATGGTCTTTTTTTTTTTTTTTTAATTTATTATTATTATTATTATTATTATTATTATTATTATTATCATGTCCAATAAAGCTTAAAGAATAATCACATGATTGTAGCATCTAGATTGACATTGCCTACCCCCCAACAATAGATTTTGATGCAGGAGGTTTGGAAAATAATAAATAATTTATTCTCTTAAATAAAATATGTGCATGGAAATGGAATCCCCATTATTTAAATAGCCACTCCATCAAGCTAAAGGAAAAATAACAAACGACATATTTGTTTTTAGTTAAATCAAACAAAGAGATGATGATAAAGGCTATAGTACTTGAAAAAGACAGACTCTTGGGGCTTAGTATGCTCAGATTCTACCTCAATTTTGTCAACTTTTTACTATTACTACCGTTATTACAAAAAAAATCTATCTTACTAAAATTTTTGTGCCTTCACTTATTATTTTTATCATTGTCTTTTGTATATGTATAAATTGTTGACAATGACGATGGATTACCATCACTGCATAGTAGAAGAAATGACCACCAATAATAGCAATAATAATAATATCACGGTATCTCTTTAGAGTATATGTTACCTAGTAACATCAAAAAAAGATTAATTATTAATATATAGAAATGCTACTGTAGCTATATTTATCTAGTTCCACCACTATCATTAAGTTATTGATGCTGTCTATAGTTACTTGTCACCTAGTAGTACTAGTCAAAGTGACACAACATGTTTAGTAACCGCACTCGAAGAAGAGTCTACTATAAAGCCTCCATTTGATAAAGAAATTAGAGAATTGATGACGAAATGATTTATCATGCACTAATCACTTTCCCATATGAAATGAGATTTCAGTATGAAAAGTATCTTGCTAGATTATTTTGGATAATTAAATGTGTATCAAGAAATGAGAAATTCACAAAAAGTTATAATTCTTACCGCGTAACAATACTGTACTTACATATCTGTGATACATTAACATTTTTGCTTTAATTTATAGTACTTTTTTTCAGTTTAATAATGATAAACATTGGAATCATTTTTTCTCTAGTGGCAAAAGTATGTGTGTGTTTGCCTCCACTTTATTTGTTTAGCTTTTATCTTTTAAGTACAGTTTTTAATTTTTTTTTTCTTCTTATTATTCAAAATACAAATATATTTTAACATATTTTCAATAATAAAAAACACTTAGCAAAAAGTTAAATAAATTGATGTGAAAAGCACATGTAGTATAAAAAAAAAAAAGAGTTTTTTATTTGTTTAGCTTTTATCTTTTAAGTATAGTTTTTTAAAATCTCTTTTTTTTTTTCTTCTTATTTTTCAAAATACAAATATATTTTAACATATTTTCAATAATAAAAAACACTTAGCAAAAAGTTGAATAAATTCATGTGAAAAGCACATGTAGTTAAAAAAAAAAAGGGCACCCTAGGTTTTATAAGTACAATAGAATAAATTTCTCTTAGCATAATTTCATATTTTTCAGGGTATAACCATCCCAATTGGCAAAGGTGGAGTAAAGGATTCAATCCTTTCCACAAGACCAAAAGAATCCTAAAAAGTAAGAGAGAAAAAGGATAAATAACACTTTCCTTTTGGTTGATGATGACAATCAAACGCAAGCTGCAATATAAAAGATAATTTATTTATTTTCATTATTATCTTATTTTCTAAATATAGTTAATCTGCAGAATATGCTTGGCATCACTTTCTAATCCTATATTGAACAACATTAAAGAAGAAAATAAAAACATTTTAAATGAAGTCATCCTCGTATAGAAATCACAGGAGAAAGCAAAGTCCCTCGAACACCCTTTAATTAAAGTCTTCATCTATGCCAAAACATTGGGTCCAATTGAAGAGTTTTTGCAAACTTTCATGTTTTGACGGCTAAATAAATTAACATTTATAGGAAAAATATCTATTCAATTAAGCTTCTATTAATATAAAGAAATGGTTTGGAAGGTGAATAAACAAAATTATAATGGTATCTAAATGAATGTCATTCCTTACCAATGATTAAAAAAGACGACAAGGTAGAGAAGTTCTTCATTTTTTTAAACATCCAATCATTGGAGAAAATGTCTTTGCCTTAGCATCATCTTTTCCTTGATTATTATTAGGGTTATGTTAATGGGCACCGTAAGGTGCCCATTAACAGAAACTTTTGATTTTTTTTTTTTTGGTACAATTATTTATTTATTTATTTATTTTTGTAACTTTATGTCATATTTTTAAGTGTGAGGTCAACTTTGTAGAGTGAAAAAATATTAAAATAACCAAAATGACTAGTTTTATGTTATTTTCATTTATTTATTTAATTTTTTATTAAATAGAACTATTTTTGTACAACCTTAACAAGTACCTATGCTGTGCTTGTAACATTTGCCTTATTATTATTATTATTATTTGTAAAAGATGGTCTCTTTTAGGCGATTCCATTCATGGTGGTCCATGTTATTGCAGCCTTCCTTGTCTCGTACATCATTTTTTTTTTTCCATAGAAAAATAGGCTCATAGGGTAAATCCAACGTGTGATGCTTGAGCACGGCAACTACCTTAAAAACTTTTTTTTTTTTTTTCTTTTTTTGAGAAAGACCTTACAAACTTTTGAGTTTCTTTTACCGAAAAAAGAACTTTTTCGTTTCAATTTCATCAAGATTAAGGCTGAAGCTGGACCAGCAGTCATGTAAACCAATGGATGGACCACAGATCTTATATAGCTGAGATAAACTAATTTATCAGGTAGATTTGGACGACAAGGATGGAAAAGTAATAGTAGAGAGTTGATAAACACGTCGAGCTTTTTCCGAGTATTTGAATGTTTAAACTCGGCTCGACATTAAAAGTAAAATGTTCAAATTCCACATGAATTTGATTCAAGCCGATGTTTGAGCTTGAACTTGTCAAAAAAAATCCAAAACCTCGAGTCTAGTTTAGCTTGACTTGATTCATTAGTTCAACCGAACTTGAGCTCAAATTCAAGTTTAATGTCAAGTTTATGGATCAAATACAAGTAAATTACCAAGCCATTTTAAGCATATTGTCAAGCTCATTTGATTTGGATAAGTAATTCAAACTCCCAATTAATTAAAAATTTAATAAGATATGAGTTCATTTTCAAGCTCATACAAAACTTATTAGTTATTACCAAGTACATAAATGAGTCTCTTAGACTATTTTAATCAATTCCTATTGTTCACGGGTTTGTTCATGAACAATTTGTTTTGTTCGGGCTTGACTCATTTGCTAAACAAACCTAAAACTAAGGCTCAAACTTAGTTTGTTTATAAACAAACAAATATGAAAAAACTGCTTATCAAGTTAAGCCCAAGCTATTTATAAATAGCTTGATTTATTTATAGCCTTAAGCATAAGTATATTTTTTCAACTATTTTGACATTTCTTTTAATATTTACCCCTATTGATTGCATTTTCGGTTCAGCTTATTTTTATTCTAGGAAAAAAAAAGTACAACTTTTTAAAACCATACATTTTTTGAAGCATGATTATACTTTTGTCCATGTTATTTTTTAATTAAAAATAAGCTAATAAAAATAAATCATACAACATGAAGTGCTTTAAAAGTGTTAAAGCTCTTTTAGTAAAATTGCCAAATGTTCTTTAAGTGGTATTTAAAATTGATATTTGGAGCTTTTAAGGAAAAAAAAAAATCTACAATTCATTATTCGAAATAAAAAATATTAAAGTACCATTCACTATAATTTGTCAAATTCCGATAATTTTTTTTTTTTTGTTAAAGCTTTATATCCCACAAGTTTAACTACAATTAAAATTCTAACTCTTATAATAATACCAAATCAACACTTATTTGCTAGAAGGTAAGGAAAAAAAAAAAGGAATAAGTTAGCTTATGGGATAAAATGTGAGATAAAAAGTGGATTTAAGCCCAAAAAAGAAAAAAACTTGAAGAAAAAAAAAATTCTGCCAAAGGACTATACTCGTTTAGTACAACTTATGTTTTTAGAATTTTGAAAATATACTATTTTAACATACTATAACTAGAAAAAAAAATGATAGTGGATTTTAGTTAACTCAACTGATAAAGTCTCTGATGGTGTTGAATAAGAGATCTGAGGTTTAATCCTGCTTACACCAAAAACTGATTGATGTCTTGGCCTGATGATAAAAAACTCTCATTATGAGCCAACTTGCATTTTAAATTGCCAAAATTGGCAAAGATTAACCAACTAAACTTGAAAGTTGAAAGGCTGAAATAGAAAGTTCAAGGACACAACTTTTGTACTACAACTTTTACCACAATTTTAATGTAATCAAATGTGATTGATAGAGAATAAGTGGTGAATCCATATGAAAATGATTGTTCACCACTTACAATCAATTACTTTAACAAATTGTGATAAATGATATGATTCTAGAAGAAGTGAGGTAAAAACTATCACAATAATGTTTTTGCAACATGTGGTGTGATCCTTTTGGCTTTAATTTTTTTGTTTAGTTTTTAGTTTTTATGTACAACTTTTTAAAATTCTACTTTTTCAAAGTATTAACTAGAAAAATGATATTTTAAAAAACTGTATTTTAAATTATAATTTTAAACCGAAATGACAAAATTGGCAAAGATAAACCAACTAAACTTGAAAGTTGAAAGATAATTTTAATATGATCAATTGTATTTGGTGAATAATAAGTAGCAAATTCATGTGAAAATGATTATCTACCTCTTGCAGTTGATCACTTTAAGAAATTGTGATGAATATAGTGATCTACGTGAGGGGGAAACTATCACAATAATGTTTTTACATCATGGTGATCAAGTATGAACACGTGGAAGAGGATTTATGGGAATTGCTGAAAAAGAACTGCGTTTTCCTCGTTGTTAGTAACAAAAAAAGTGTACTCACTGATGTTCCCACATCAGTTTCGGGTGCTTGCATGTGTTTTGTAGAGAGGACTGCAGGTTTCCCACAGTTTTGAAGGGCAGGAGACCTTCTGTGTTTTTTAAAATGGATTTCTCTTCTGTGCTTACGGCAACTACCTTAAAAACTTTTTTTTTTTTTTTCTTTTTTTGAGAAAGACCTTACAAACTTTTGAGTTTCTTTTACCGAAAAAAGAACTTTTTCGTTTCAATTTCATCAAGATTAAGGCTGAAGCTGGACCAGCAGTCATGTAAACCAATGGATGGACCACAGATCTTATATAGCTGAGATAAACTAATTTATCAGGTAGATTTGGACGACAAGGATGGAAAAGTAATAGTAGAGAGTTGATAAACACGTCGAGCTTTTTCCGAGTATTTGAATGTTTAAACTCGGCTCGACATTAAAAGTAAAATGTTCAAATTCCACATGAATTTGATTCAAGCCGATGTTTGAGCTTGAACTTGTCAAAAAAAATCCAAAACCTCGAGTCTAGTTTAGCTTGACTTGATTCATTAGTTCAACCGAACTTGAGCTCAAATTCAAGTTTAATGTCAAGTTTATGGATCAAATACAAGTAAATTACCAAGCCATTTTAAGCATATTGTCAAGCTCATTTGATTTGGATAAGTAATTCAAACTCCCAATTAATTAAAAATTTAATAAGATATGAGTTCATTTTCAAGCTCATACAAAACTTATTAGTTATTACCAAGTACATAAATGAGTCTCTTAGACTATTTTAATCAATTCCTATTGTTCACGGGTTTGTTCATGAACAATTTGTTTTGTTCGGGCTTGACTCATTTGCTAAACAAACCTAAAACTAAGGCTCAAACTTAGTTTGTTTATAAACAAACAAATATGAAAAAACTGCTTATCAAGTTAAGCCCAAGCTATTTATAAATAGCTTGATTTATTTATAGCCTTAAGCATAAGTATATTTTTTCAACTATTTTGACATTTCTTTTAATATTTACCCCTATTGATTGCATTTTCGGTTCAGCTTATTTTTATTCTAGGAAAAAAAAAGTACAACTTTTTAAAACCATACATTTTTTGAAGCATGATTATACTTTTGTCCATGTTATTTTTTAATTAAAAATAAGCTAATAAAAATAAATCATACAACATGAAGTGCTTTAAAAGTGTTAAAGCTCTTTTAGTAAAATTGCCAAATGTTCTTTAAGTGGTATTTAAAATTGATATTTGGAGCTTTTAAGGAAAAAAAAAAATCTACAATTCATTATTCGAAATAAAAAATATTAAAGTACCATTCACTATAATTTGTCAAATTCCGATAATTTTTTTTTTTTTGTTAAAGCTTTATATCCCACAAGTTTAACTACAATTAAAATTCTAACTCTTATAATAATACCAAATCAACACTTATTTGCTAGAAGGTAAGGAAAAAAAAAAAGGAATAAGTTAGCTTATGGGATAAAATGTGAGATAAAAAGTGGATTTAAGCCCAAAAAAGAAAAAAACTTGAAGAAAAAAAAAATTCTGCCAAAGGACTATACTCGTTTAGTACAACTTATGTTTTTAGAATTTTGAAAATATACTATTTTAACATACTATAACTAGAAAAAAAAATGATAGTGGATTTTAGTTAACTCAACTGATAAAGTCTCTGATGGTGTTGAATAAGAGATCTGAGGTTTAATCCTGCTTACACCAAAAACTGATTGATGTCTTGGCCTGATGATAAAAAACTCTCATTATGAGCCAACTTGCATTTTAAATTGCCAAAATTGGCAAAGATTAACCAACTAAACTTGAAAGTTGAAAGGCTGAAATAGAAAGTTCAAGGACACAACTTTTGTACTACAACTTTTACCACAATTTTAATGTAATCAAATGTGATTGATAGAGAATAAGTGGTGAATCCATATGAAAATGATTGTTCACCACTTACAATCAATTACTTTAACAAATTGTGATAAATGATATGATTCTAGAAGAAGTGAGGTAAAAACTATCACAATAATGTTTTTGCAACATGTGGTGTGATCCTTTTGGCTTTAATTTTTTTGTTTAGTTTTTAGTTTTTATGTACAACTTTTTAAAATTCTACTTTTTCAAAGTATTAACTAGAAAAATGATATTTTAAAAAACTGTATTTTAAATTATAATTTTAAACCGAAATGACAAAATTGGCAAAGATAAACCAACTAAACTTGAAAGTTGAAAGATAATTTTAATATGATCAATTGTATTTGGTGAATAATAAGTAGCAAATTCATGTGAAAATGATTATCTACCTCTTGCAGTTGATCACTTTAAGAAATTGTGATGAATATAGTGATCTACGTGAGGGGGAAACTATCACAATAATGTTTTTACATCATGGTGATCAAGTATGAACACGTGGAAGAGGATTTATGGGAATTGCTGAAAAAGAACTGCGTTTTCCTCGTTGTTAGTAACAAAAAAAGTGTACTCACTGATGTTCCCACATCAGTTTCGGGTGCTTGCATGTGTTTTGTAGAGAGGACTGCAGGTTTCCCACAGTTTTGAAGGGCAGGAGACCTTCTGTGTTTTTTAAAATGGATTTCTCTTCTGTGCTAGTCTGCTAGAAAGGGAAGAGAATTTTTTGTTTTTCTAGGTACAGTAATAAGTTGGACGAATTTTCTCTTCAAAAAAAAAAAAAAAAGTTGGACGAATTTTTTCCAGAGAGAAAAGTACAGAGTAGTATCACTAATGAGCAAAAATCTTGGAACTATCAATGGGATGCTGTCATAACATAATAATCAAAGTATTGATAGAATTATATGTATAACTCTTATTATTGAACATGTTAATTACTGCTAATTAGAATCAATGACACACATTAATAACTTTTGAAATTTATTGTAACACATTAACACATTTTTAGTTTTTTTATTTTTTTTATATAATTTATTTATAATTTGAGATAAAAATTCTACTTTAGTTTAAATATAAGTATATGGGTGTGTAAAGTTAATTTTTAAGAGACTTGAATCCTAACATTTGCTCTCCTACTCTATAAGAACCTGTATTTGTGAAGTAACTGTCACGTCAAGAGTACATAGTAATACACATCTTTAATTAATTCACAACTGTTGTAAAATACTCCCTCTAGATCCCTAAACACCCCCCCCCCCTTTGATATTGACGTTAATTAATGTACCAGTAAAGTAACAAGATGTCCAGTCTTAGAATTATTATTATTATTATTTTCTTCTTCTTCTTTCTGTTTCAATATCCTCTTAACAAAAACTAAAACTTCATATTATTGAAGTAACACAAAATCCCTTAATATAAATTCATTTTACTATGTCCTTTTCTCGTTGGAATTATTTGATAGGAACTCATTTCAGCTAATTGGCAGGCCTTTAAAATTTGACCACTTGCCAACAAACTATATTCCATAGTCTATCTCGTTTCCTACTAGACGTGTTGGACTTTTCTCCTTTCTCTTTGCATCTTCCCTTGATAAAACCCAAGTACAAGCATCACTTCAAATTAAATAGTGAACAAGATGTATTATAGAGTTTAAAATAGGCACATAAATTATATTTTTAAGAACTAAGACCTTTGGTTCTTTATCTTTAGTGGCTAGTTTGGATTGAGAGGGAAAGAGAGGAGGAGTAGAAGGGTGTAGAGTAGAGTTAGCTGAAAATTAGTTTTAGGGGAAAGATGCCAATTTGATTTGTAACTTGTAATGGTATGAGGGATGCATGAATGTTTGATATCACATTTGAAGTGATAATTGAAGTTAGCCGGAAATTAGCCTTAGGGAAAAGATGCCAATTTGATTTATAACCTGTAATGGTACGAAGGACGCTTGGATGTTTGATATCACATTAGAAGTGATAATTAAAGTTAGTTGGAAATTAGCCTTAGGGGAAAGACGCTAGTTTGATTTGTAACCTGTAATGGTACAAAGGACGCATGGATGTTTAATATCACATTTGAAGTGATAATTGGGAGCTCAAAATTTCATTACACTTCTAACATGGAACATGGACTTTATAATTAAGAATCTCATGTGTCATTATTTAAAATTGAGGGAAACTTACACAATTGAAATAAAATAAAATAGTTAAAAATTTTACCAATTTTATTACAAGATACACACGAATTGATATGCCAATTTAGGTAATTGGCATCACATCAATAACATAATAAATAAATTTCTTAAATTTTAGTTTATTTTGCCTATAGAATTTAAGAAATCAATTTATAATTTATATTAATAAAATTTGTATCACTCATAGCATAAGCTATGACTAATTGAGATTTAAAGACTACCTAAATTACAAGAATCCATGGAAGAGGAAACTCATGTACAACTCAATTACGCCTCTAAAATAAGGAAGTTGATCATCATAAAGTAATGATTAGTGATTAGAATTGCAATACATTCAAGAAAAATGTTGATTGAAAAAGGTGGAGTCTCTATTTGTCCAGTGTCTCACAAACTCACACTAGATGGCCCAAATGGATCACCTTTTTTCTTCTTTTTGGTTTTGACAGTACCAAGTGGATTACTTCTGGGGTAGTGGTCGGCAATTATTATGTCTTAACCTTTATTTGGATTAACTTTTTGTTAAAAGTTGAGAAAAAAAAAGTTACCCAAAAGAGGTAAACTTCAAAAAGTTATACAAACAGATAAGTTGATAAATAAATAAATGCAAAAACTAACCCCAAGGCACTTTTATTGAATTCAAAAGAATTTGTGTAACACAAAGAGCCTGTTTACATTAAAATATAGTATTTTCAAAAACAGAAGAAAATTTTCTAGTTTGAAGTTTAATTATGAAATATCAATAATCAAAATTGATTAACATAGGAGCAAACTTTAAGATGCATGAGGAAGTTGGTCAAAGTTTGCTGCTGTAACTGGGATGATAGTTCACATTATTGGTGCTGTTGGGACTTGGGAGATATAAAATTAAAGTGGCACATGACATGTCCCAACCAAAAAAGGTAAGGAAAATAAAGGTACAACTTTTTCTTTGGAAAAAGGGTAAAGGGGGGTGGGCCGGTTGGTTTGATATTACAACCTTTTACTAAAGAGTAAGACTTAGATACACTACTTAAGTGCTGTTCATTAACACTATGTTTGGTTAGGTGGAATTTAGGAAGGATGGAAAATGTAAGAAAAAAATAGAGTGAAAAACTGAGTTTTTCTCTGTTTGGGAATGGGAAGAAAATAGGAGAGTGGAAAACCCAAGAGAAAATTTTCTCCCAGACCCACAAATTTTTTCCTCTCCAATTGGGAGGAAAAGCAATGAGAGAAAACTACCTCAGTGCAGTTTTACCATAATGCCCTCCCAAAATTTTTTTTTTTTCAACGTGACCTGAACGTTCTCTTCTATCTTTTTTTTTTTTTTTTTTTTTTTTTTCACAACGTGACGTTTTTTCTTTCAACCTGACCTCATCTAATTTTTACATTATAATAATAAAAATAATAATAAAAAAATATATATATGATGTGATAAATTTTATATTATGTAATGAGTACAAATAAATCCATTTCTTACATATTATGTAACAATGATATAATAGTCAATTAATATAAATTACATTTTTCATCCTTCCTTTTTTCTCTCTAACCAAACAAAAGAATTTTCCACCCTTCTACTTTTCCACCTCTCTAACCAAAATTAAATATTTTCCATCCTTTCACTTTTTCATTTCTCCATCCAAATGGACCCTAAATTTCATTTTTAAGATTCTGTCATGTGAATTTTTATCTCATGGGAATAAAGTTTATTTTTTAGTTAAGTAAGCACATGACTGAATCTTAAGAGAGGAACATAAGGAACAACACATAAGGCATTGTGCCTAAGTTTTGTCCTTTACTCAAATCATCAATTTCAGAACCAAAACCAACACCCCAAAACAAAAAGAAAGAAAAGAGGTAATCTTTTTTCTCATGTAATTTCTTGTTTCAGATTAGTTCTGCTTATTTAGAAGATCTTGTTATGTCACTAGTGAGTTTCCTGTCTAAAATTACTGCCAAAATTGTACCCAAGAAAAAAAAAAATGGAACAACATAAAACAAAACAAAGTCTTTCAGTTAGCCAAAACGATTAAGAGAAGTCTCTCACCTATAAGAAAGGCACTAAATCCCAAATGTAGTAGAATCATACAGTCTATCTAATGATGGTCATAAAAGAAAGACCAAAGAAGAAATGACCCCATTTTTTATGATAAACAAGCAAAAAATGATGGATTGTCCAAATGTAATTATGTCAAACCACGACGACATTAAAGAAATTCTATCTTTTTTTTGACAAACAAGAGTACCCAGACCTCTTCGAGTATCTAACCATTCCCTAGGATGTAAGCAGTTCCCCCGTCTTACACGCACCGGGTTATTCCAGGGAGGAATCCCATGGAGGTAGCCTCAAGATGTTGGCAAAAGGTTTTAAACTCAGGATCTCATGGATATCAAAAGGCCTTAAAAACCACTAAGCCAACACCTTGGGGTTTGAAGAAATTCTATCTTTGAATAAGGAAATGGAGAAAAAAGAAATGTCTTTAGCTAATGTATGCTATATGCATAATGCATTCAAGAATCTTAAATATAAATATAAAATATATAAAGGCAAAATCATTTGGACACAAGATAAACAACTGGCTCAATATTCATAATAGGAAATACTGATTTTGATGGCTCACTCAAATGTTGTTCAGATGCTAGCCACTGAAGCCAGGAAAATCAAATTGTTGACATAATCCTAATACAAGCAAACATATAAATGATATGGCTCTAATAATGGAATGGCCTACAAAAACACACTTTTGGAAACGGTTGTTCTAATATTACCAAGTCCTTTCACTTCATCCTAGCATACCATGATATATTGTCATGATGTTGGAAAGGTTATAGCTATTGGACACTCCAAATGGTGGAAAATCTTTGGATCCTTATTCATACACTTCAACTTAACACCCATATGGCAACTAAGTCTATGTTACATTGGTCTGAATTACCAAAGTTACTGGCCCTAGTTATCATCATCAGCATCATCAATCAAGAGCTATGAATATCCAGGGTAGGTTGCACAGCTATGAGCTTCTAATCAACTCTACACAAGTTTATATTTAAAAGATAATTTGTTCTATATTATTCGTTGGTAAGGATTGATGGTGGCTTCAACTATATATGCTTTGGTGCAAATTTCTGAGGATGCACAAACAGAGTCTTGACCTATCTATAAAAGGAGATGCCATATAGAGTGGCAGTGGTTGTGTTATGGTGTAGCGACATTATTATCATCCTGATTAATATATAAACAAACTTAGCAAAGTATTTAGAAGCCAAGTTTGTTGTTCCTAAGAATACCTCTTGACAAAATGAATAGATTTCAAATAAATTCCCCCTGAGAATGATGATAAAGATAAACAATAATTGAAAGTAGTATTTTGGTAACACTTCCAAGTTATTCTCTAGATTATGATTCCAAAGAAGTGTTAATGCAAAAAGTGGTGTGTTTGGTTCAATCTAATAAAACACTAATCCAATAAACAATGATGATGCCCAAAAGAGAAAAGGAAAACAAAAAAAGGAATCCCTTTTACTTCACAATTAGTTCTTGAGTTAAAAATGACCAAAGTGAGTCCAATTGCCTTGGTGATTTGACTTACCCAAAATATAAAAAAGACTTAGGTAGTCTGACGACCTATTTTCATTGATGCTACCAAACACTACTTACAGAATTTCAATTTACATGTCAAGAACCATCAAATATTCACTTAAAATATATTACCCCAAATTGGATTGTGTGTGTTGTGTGGGCGTGTCTTGAGTCCCACATCGAGTGTTTACTAGGTGGATCTTAGGTTTACAAGTGATTGAAAGAAGCCTCAATTGCAACTTGACTAGTCCTTTTGGGAGGTAGGTGCAAATGTGGCTAGTGCTTTCCTCGGGTTGTTAAATAAAATATCTTCACAAACCAAACACAATCTTAATACCAAGCTTTGGTCACAATCTTCTACTTTATTAAGCTTTCCATCAATGGTTTAACCTTTTTTTACTAACGTGGGTGTTGCCACCTCAAAATTAATAAGGGCAAATTAAAACTGGCATAGACAACCAAATTTCATAGCTTGCATAGACAACTAAAGGAGCTGCCAGAAGTAGTGCAGGTGATGGTGACCAAACCATGTTGAGGTGGTGGTGACAGACGTAATTTGATAAAGGCAGAGGTAGTGGTTATGAGGCATCTGTGACACTGCAGTGTCAAGGACATGATTCCACTGTGGATTTTACTAGTTATTGTATGCAGATGAAAGAGGTGATAAGTTTACAAGAGGTGTAAATCCTATGAAGAGGCATGATGTGAAGGACGGATGGTAGTGATGGCAAAGAGGTAAAAAAGTGACTACATATCAGTAGTGATTGTAGTGATAATGTGTTCAAGATGTGTTGGCCATATATACACATACCAAAATCTGATTAATGCTAGTGGCCATGCTTATCATAAAGGCTTGAAAGTACATTGGCTTGAGAGGCATGATAACAACGGTATCTAAAGTAACTCCTGTTATACTGGACCTCATATTAGAGTACATGAAAACAAGTAAGGGGATTGTTGCCAATGGAATTTAACTGCATAGAAAGTAGAGATGTGTTTTAGTGGTGTAAGGTGACTGAAGGGTACATTCTCTACAACATGGAAACAATTAAATGGAATTATAAGCAATTAAGAACACTTTTTTTAAAAGTAAATTAAGTAAGCGCACTTCCATAAGTAGATAATAATTAAGACAGTAAAAGGCCAACAGTCTTAGGACTAAATGGCACCTCCTGTCCCATTGATAAGAGGTGGAGGGTGAGGTCACGGGTTCAATCCCATACAGGCGTGTGAGTTGTATTGACCCCAAAAAATAAATATATATAAGAAAGAAGAAAGAAGACAGAAAGAGGAGACAGTGAAAGATAATGTCGTCTTTACCAGAGAAAACGGCCAAGTGATAATGACCAAGGACTGATATATGATATGCTAAAAAACAGTGGATGATATGGCATGAAGACCAATGACAGAATCCAAAATCAAATGTTAAAAAGGTGAGAGAGATAGGAAATTATATTAGTAGGATTTTTAGAGTTGACACCATGATTCATACAAGAGAGATTGCTGATTGCATCCAGGATTCTTACAATGTATTGTGAACACATCTCAGACATGAGATCCAATATTCATTATCAAAGCCAGTCACTTTCTCCCTGTCTGTAATAATGGGGGCTGACAAGAGCACAAGTGCATTGGGAAAAAGATAAGAGGTCAATTTCGTGTATTACTGTAACAAGATCTTGTCATGAGAAAAATTGAATGAGTAAAACAATTGTTTGACATACCAATCAAAATTAAGCAAATTCAGCTTCCCAAACAACATTAGTGCTTCCATCCCTTTAAGTGACCATCTTCCATGTATGGCTCTAGAAATCCAATAAACTGAAATGACAGAGAGAATCAAGGAAGCATAGCATTATTCAAATGTTTAGACAAAGACCATATAATATGCTTAAGCTTTACCTGTAGTTAGATAAAAATATCTTAGATAATCTTGAAAAATTAGTTTTGGCACCTTTTCTCCAGATGCAACCCAGATAAATTCTATGCCATTTAATTCAATGGTGCTTCCATAAATAATAATAATAATTCAATGATGCTTATATTCTATATGATAAAACCCAAAGAGAACATATAAAACACATACATAGTCTCACATGCAACATTTTTAAGCCCAAGACACACAATTCAAACTTAGGTTCAAAAAGAAGAGAAGTAATAAGGTTAATGCTTTTTTTTTTTTTTTTTTTTTTTGATAAGTAATAAGGTTAATGCTGCAGCTTTTTTTTTTTTTTTTTTTTTTTTTTGATAAGTAATAAGGTTAATGCTGCAGCTTTAATCCTCTCCAGGTGTAAGTTTGAGCCTGACCCCGCCCGCTCATTTAACTACTTCAACACCAGTTAGTTATCACCTAGGTAGCGTATGGTGAGAAGCAGACAAAGCACTCAATGCAGAGTTAGCCTTATATTCTACTGCTCTCAAATTGCCTGCCTATTCTATTAGTAATGATTGGGGAACATAGTAACCATGACTTACTAGATGAAAGACCATGATTGGTGAAAGGCTTAAAAGTGCCTTACCTAGCTCAGCCAGCTCTGAAGAATTAATGGGCTGACAGGCAGGCTCAAATCCATATCTCCTCCATCTGATCAAGAAGGAAGAAAGCCCAGGAAACTGGACTGACTCTTCTATTACAATACCATAAAGGAGAATCCATTCTTGTCCTAATCAGTCCATGTCTTATTTGTCTTATTAGCTTGTATGCTCATCAATCATGAAAGCCATTGAACTTAAGACTAGAGTAACGTATGCATATAATGTTAAATAGATACCTTGCAACCATCTTTAGACCACCGTGCCCCATATCCATCAGCAACCCTTATTTCAAAGACAGCACCATGTGGTGGGACAATATGCACATTCAACCAGCCGCAATGTTCAATTATGTGACAGACGACATCCATTGCAAGCCTATTTTTATCATAATCTGGAGACAGCACAACAAATAGGAGAAAAACAATGGTCAGTCAAGAATATTAGAAATATAAGAGAGATAATAAGCCATGTTGTTAATTATAGTTCTATGGACAAATATAATTTTTTTAATGGTAAGGTACACACGCACCTGATGGGTCAGAAACCCACGACCTCACCCTCCACCTTACTCTTACAAGAAAATGAGGTGCCATTTTAGCTCACCAATGAGCTATAGCTCAACTAGCACTTCCTCCTCCCATAATAACAGGATGGAGAGTGAGGTAGTGGATTCAAGACCCATTAGGTGCATGTGTAACTTACCAAAAAATTTAAAAAGCTAGAACTCATTGCCTTCTATGAACAAAATTAGTTGCACTCATTTTCAAAGAATCCTACAACTATAATAACTTGTAAGACATTTAACTCAGCAATTTTGACTAATCAATTACTATAAACATTTTTTTGCAAGATGGATTACAAAATAAATTGCTAATCAAATCAGGTATCATTTTTTGAATGATCTTAGATTTTCCTCTCTCACTTGTATTGATATCTAAGAAAGATGCATGGATCTTCTGATCTACAAACCAGAATGTAAAACTAAAGATCCTAAATCGCCTGATACCCTCCATCCACTCATCATAAAAAATACAATCACAAACTACACAAAATCCTATTCAGAATATAAACCAGATGTCTTCTCGGTAATGGCAACCTTCCCTATCTACAAATCATCAAATACACTCTAGGCAATGAGAATATGTTAGCCTACCTAAAATGTGGATTGACATCTGGTAGGCACAAGCTGCAAACAAATATGTTTTTCCTTTTAAATTACACATGCACCCAATGGATCTTGAACCCACAACCTCAAGCTCGACAACATTCATAAGGGGGGAGAAAGAAACATTTGAGCCAGAGCTCAATGGCATCTGCAGCATAAATATGTTATTACATGACCAAAATAGTGCCTATAACCATAAACATAGATTGGCAGAGAACACCTTACGACTCTTAACATGAGTTGTCCTTCATTCATAGGTTTGAAACCAGTCTAAGATTACCTATCATAAGACGAGGACCTCAGATGTGAAATTCTGTAGAACTCACTATTTTTAGATATGTTGGTACAAATAATTTCAAGGAGTGATTTGTAATAGAGAAATATGGTGACTAAGTTGAAGTCTCTGAAGCCTGTACTTGTTGATGATGAAAAGTGATAGAAAGTGGATATGTAGCATCAGGCAACCTTTTGGTGGCAAAATGGTCAGTGGAGGCAGTGATTTTGTGGTTTATGGTAGCAAGGTGGTAACAGAGATTCTTGTGGCCACTTATTTGTCACTTTGTCTTTAAAGAGCAGGGATAGCTACTGGATACATACGTGATCATAGTTGATAAATCATCATAGTCCTAGTGTTTTTTAAGGGTAGGCCATCAAAGGAGGTGGAGAGTGGATGGTGAGTGCTAATTTGACAATATCATGATGAAGTGGCAGTTAGTGATTTTCTTTGTTCTTTTTTTTTTTCCTTTTATCCTTAGGGTTGTCACTTTTTACTGCATATCATAATGGCAACAGTGAGTTCATAAATGATTATGGAAGGTCTTGACTGCAGAAAAGCAGCAGTAACAAATTTGTAGTGATGGTGGTGAGGCCTTGCACTAGTAATAACAACAGGTGGGTGGCTGTGGTGACATTGTCATGGTACAAAGCTGCTGGTGATGATGACTTTAGTAGATATGATGGTGCCAGAAGCAGCTTACTACTGATGGTGATGGCTGTTCCTCATAATGCTAATGTGATAGTGATGATGCCCTTAAATCAGACTTATTTATCCATTCTCGAATTCTTATCTACATTAGTTGTAGTCTTGTATATAAGAAAATTTTAGTTGCTCCCCATAACAATGTCAAAATCATGAAATTTTAGTATACAATAAGCAAATAATGGAGATCCACCATTCCAACCTCAAATCAGCTGGGGCCAAGCCAAAAGGCTCAAAACAGATAGTGAAAGAAAAATTTGTTTGTGCGTGTGTACGTCGTGTTCACACATACAGATTTCTACATGTGTGTATTCATTTATTTATTTATATTTATGTCTATTCTCTAGAAGAATGATGCAAATATTAGAAGAATTAAAACCATAAGAATATCCCTCCTAATTTTTTGATAAATAATGAACTTTTTTGTGATAAAAAAATAGAGTCACCCAAGTATATATGGTGTATACAACTGGGGACTATGCAGTAAAGCATGCAAATTACAAAGATCTATCACATAAAAAAAAGAACATAGAGAATAGGTACGCACTACTGACATCTAATCCAACAAAGTTTGAAAGAAAAAAAGTTTAAGATCCAACAAGTTCTCTCAGAACCTTCAAAGCTCCAATTATTCCTATACACTTAATAAATTCTTAAACTATTTGACATAGGACAAAACCAAAACAATGCAACAATAAATGTGAAAAATAGAAAACTAAGGTAAAGATAACCTAGAACTTAGCACCTAAGTTTGCTTGGAGTCAACACCAAGAAAAAGAGAACAAAACTTTGACAAGTTAACACCTAGGGATGGCTAGAGTTAGCCCTAGATCATTGGAAAAATTACAAGAGAAACTTTATTATTTAATCAAACTGTAATTTGTCTTCATAGGAATATAATTCCGTGCTCATATAGACTACTAAAACTAAACCTAATTCTAGTCAACTTAGGAAACCCTAATTCTAATTGTGTTGGGAAATCCCAATTATTGAATTAAAAAAATAAACTTGACTCTAGGAAATTAATAAAATACTAATACACATAATCAGCTAATATGACACCAAAAATACAATTGACTTCCATTTAAAAAATAAATTAAAATAAATATTTCTTTGTGCTTGCCACAACAAACTATTTTGAGGAAAAAAAAACACACTATATTAAGTTTCTCAAGGTGACATTTTCTTGGAGACATTAGTATGTAGACCTGGCAATAGTTCATAAAATAATAAAACATTCCTAAGAGTAGGCAGTCTGCCTACACTTTTGGAGAAAATATCCAATGTTCTCCAATAAGCCTTTACCTTTATTTAATGTCAAATTCTAACACAAAGGCTTCTAGCTTGGACATAGGCCATCATACTTTTTCTTGTTAGCATAAAATGTCCAAAAGAAAATTGACCATATATTAAAGCTCTTTTTCTTTTCTTTTTCGTTTCTTTTTTTGGGTAAGAAATTAAGTACTGGAGTGCATATCCACTATTTTTTTTTCTTTATTTTTATCTCTTCATTTCTTTCTTTCCCAGTTTGGCAAGTATGCAGCCACATGTCTTGTAAAAAATTTTGCAATACCATTCATTAAAGGAAGATGGTGTGAAGTATCTCCAATATCCATTAATCTGGGGCAAGCTTTCTATTGTAATAAAATCTAGCTCTAATGTCTATAAAAATTTCATTCCCTTTCCCCTGATTATGCTACAGATCTGTTGTCCTTGATAGATAGCTTCTCTATCTTTTAAATCCATAGTATGCTTGCTGTATACTGTGAATTAGTTTTCATTTTATTAATGAAAATTTAACTTTCTAACTGATCATATATATATATATATATATAAAGTTCTCTGATTCCTTTCATCCCAATATATGCAATCTTTTTCCAATGGCACAGAGGCAGACTCTCTAAAGCAGAATTTTGGACTAGCTAAACATTAAATCAGAACAAAGAATTTTTATTATTGGTAAGTTACACATGCACCTGGTGGGTCTTGAACCCATGACCTCACCCTCCATCTTGCAGTTACAAGGGGAGAAAGTGTCAATTGAGCCAGATTTCATTGGCTTAAGTCAGAACATGACTGACTTAAGCCACATTCCAAGAAAATACTAATGATTAATAGTCTGAACAATGTTTCCAAAGGCCTGACAGAAAAGTTATATTTGATAATTCCTATTCTACTAGATGCATGAGGAACCAAAAGACACAATTCAAATGTGAGCAAATCTCTATGCCTTAAAGTGAGATAGATACATTTGACAGCATTTAAAATTTCTGTATACAAACTTGTGCAAACAAAAAACCACAGTAAGTGGGAAAAAAAAAAAGAAAAAGAAATCAATCTCCAAAGCTCAAATTCAAATAGGTCCTCACCGCTTCCTTCCAAAGTACCCCAATATTTACTTGTACTCCTATTAGCATGTTTTGCCAGCACCCTCGCTCCATGAGTCAAGGTACAACCTTCAACCTCAAGCCAATGAGAAAATTTACAATTCAGCCATATATAATTTTCATAAAGTAATCTGTCAAGCCTCTCAGAATAAAGATGAGCAAGAAATAAAACTATGAGGTTGTGAAAATATACGTGTTCTCAACCATTTGATAAACAAAGCATGTGTACTCAAGTTACATACCCTGGGGCGGGGGGGAGATAGAGATTTCAGGGTTGTGGGATCCCACCCATTAATGGGTCTTGTTTAAGAACTAGATCACCAATGCTTATAATTTTCAATTTAAACTTATTTTGTTATGATTTTTCAAAATGAAACCTATAAATGATTGACCCTAGCTCCACAGCTTGGGTGCCATGTGTGTGGTGCAGACAGGGCAAAGATTCTTATCGTCCCTTACAGATAAGATTGGTCCTCTTTAATAGCTTAACTGCATAGCTGCAGAGAGGTGGCTTCTTCACCCAAAAAAAAAAAATCTGAACTTTTCTTCATTTGACTTGATGGTTTAGATGTTAAAAGGTTAGGCTAAGCAGTTCCAAAATGTCTAACAGAGAAAGTGATTTCTAACAAGGCATAAATTATTCTTCTGCATACAGTGCAAAAGACAAGCAGTTAATTAAAAGTCATCATCTTACATTTGACTTATATGGAAGGGTAAATGATGATAACAAAGTTGATCTTCGTGGGGGAAGTGCATTTGGAATAGTCCCTGTGGTATGTGTCAGACCAAGAAGGCGTTGAACACCCCCATAACTCAATACCTGGACAAATCATATAACAGTCAGGTTCACATAAAATTGCAAACTTTATGTGACATAAGGCATGCAGCAATCATTGAAAAAACTAGTACCTATATCGAGACATTGGAGCACTAAGTGAAGATGCGCTCCAGAAAAAAAGGCATAATATGGACGCGCATATGCATGTATTTAACTGTGCACACGGGTGAACAGGTACTTGGGAGTTATTGATTACAAGAAGTGAATGACATGCAAGGAGCAATCAAGAGTGCTGAATTACAACCACTAGAACATGCATCCTTAGGACATATACATATAAAGAAGGCAATAAAAAAAGTGAAAAGCTAGTGAAACCATCTTAACCAAGAAAATGGTTGCCATATACATATCACTAAATCAGTAAATTTAATACACAGCATAATTGTTTTGTTTGTGAAATTTAATTCCATTAACCAAAAAGGAGCCAAATGATAGTAATGTGACCTCAATGTTAGAAAAGTTTTTATAACTAAGAGCCACCTGCATGGTCACAAACCTTTTCACTGTGCTATTCAAAAAATTCAATCCATGGCAAGCAACAAAAAGTAAATTAATGTCTTAATAATGCATCATGATTACAGATTTCAACACAATTGCTGAAACGCCTTGCACTTATGTAAGAATTGTGTATTTGCAAGGGTGGTTTGGAATCCTGTGGAGTTGCGGGATTGGCACATTGGGAGCAGATACAATTGGGGAATTTGTTAAGTTGTCAATAGCACTCCAGGGAGATGTGGGTGGGATGAAGTGTGTAAGAAGGAATGGTTTGTGATGGCTGCTGTAACTCTTGGGGCTTTCTGGAAAACAAGGAGTGACATGGTTTAATTAGAAAATTGCAGATCCCATTGAAATTGTTAAATATGAGATATCTAGGATTAACAGCTGTAGTACGCAGGAGTCTGAGTAAAACTCTCCATATAAAACTCTCCATATAGAGAGGAAAACTTATGAGTGGATTCCACTTCAAAAACACTGGCTAAAATTGAATGTTGAAGCTGTGTTGGGATATTGTAAAGCCTTTGCTGCAGCTGTGCTGGGGAATAAGGAGTGTATTTTGCTGCAGCACGGTCCTTTAAAGTGAACTATAGTTCACCAATGCTTTCTGAGGCATTGGCAATCAGGAATGCAATTCATATTAGTAAAAGAACAGGAGCTGATAGAGTAACAATTGAAAGCAATGCCTGAGTGGTAGTGCAAGATGCTGAGAAGCAATCCTCAGAGGTAGCTTGTGAGATCAGTTTGGTAATTCAAGACATAAGGGATTTGGTTACAGCATTAAGTGGGAAGAATTGTTTTGTTTGATTGGGTGGCAAGGGAGTGTAATTCTATAGGTCACGGGTTCAATAATTGGGCATTGGAAAATAACTTTCATGGGCTTATACCCCCTTTTTGTTTGTCTGGGATGTAGAAGTCTATTGTTTGTTGTTTCTGATTGACAAATACATTCCAATGACAGTTCTAGTTTGTCCATTGGAATGGTATATTTTGGTACCGGTACCATTTCAAGGTTACCACTAATTTTATAATATATATATATATATATATAGAGCAATATATATTTCTAACCAGAACCAGATATATATCTGGTTGGGTTCTGGTGGGTCATCAAGCCTGGTAGGAATTTTCCATGATTGTGTTTGAGACTTGATATGGTTTTATGTATTTAGTTGGGTTTCTTCATTTAATAGCTTAAGGTTTAGGGTTACTCATCAAAAAAATAAAAAATAAAAAAGCTTAAGGTTTAGAGTTGGATGCTCCAAGATGAAGGTTACAAAATTCATGATTACAGAGACTACAAAAGAAATTAATAATTACAGAAATTACAAATTTTAACTGTAATTTCTCCACTGCAACACCATTAGCATATAGCATGACTTACACTCTTCGTGTCCCAAAAAAAGTGTCTTGGCTCTAAAGACATGATTATTAATGAAAAGTAAAAAGTTCAAGTCTTTATAAAATGCCATTCACCCTATATTAGAGATAAGTATAAGTTTTTATGAGAATCTTGTTTGCTTCTTAGAAAGAGGTGAGAATAGTAATCAAAGTATTTCTAGTTTGAAAAGTGGATACTTATTTTGGCTCCTTCCAATAAAGAAACTAAGACATATATCTTAGGACAGCGGAGTATATGTTTAACCTAAAAAAATATGAGCTATACTTTCTATCCTATTATTCATTACATCCTTTATCTCTGGCTGACATATCAAACGTTCCAACAGCATAATGAAAGCTAGGTCACAATCATACCTAAGAAATTAGGAGAACGTTCTCTGTAAAAAGATATGAAGTCATTCTATTCATGCAATTGGATATGCAAATCATAACAGAGCAGCAACTAAGCTCTTACAGAGAGTAGGGTTGCCAGACAAGCATAAGGCTGAACATCCACTTTCAAAACATGGATTGCAAGAACGCCATTTGCCTTTTCTTTCTCTTCTGTGTAGAAATTCCTGTAGATTTGTATACCTGGAAAACTGCATGCCTATATTACTCATAAACTAGTACAGGTAGAAATTACTTTAAAGTCAGAAATCAAATTCAGAGATAAATTTTATTAGGTGAACCTCTCAATTGAGTACGTCAAAGCAATTACAAGGCAGAAAAAATACTTAACACAAAGCAGAAAACAAATAATTTTAAGTTTTTATGACATTACTATCTAAATCTCCCTAAAACCTAGTAGTCCTTTCATATGGTTACTATAACCCTTCCCATGATATTATAGCAGATTGTTCCAGAGGTAATGTAGAGTTCATTGGAAGGCAAAGTTGAATGAATGCAGCCCCTATTTCTCATTATCAGCTTTAAGAGATAACTTTCTCATGAGTTGCTTTATTCCCACAGCGTCTGTTATTGTTATTATTACTCTAATAAGTTTTGGCCAACAGGAGGGGGAGGAGATTCTAACTAGTGACCTCTGCTTCCATTGGGTCTACTATTATTGTAACTTCTATTATTATTCTTGTCACTGTTCCTATTACTATTATGCATAACAAAGTTTTGATTCTTAAAATTGATACCAGAATATTTTCTGCTGCAAGCACAAAATTATTTCCAGCTATTTACCAGAGCAAGTTTTGATCTCATTATCAGCTAGATGGATAAACTTTATCACCATACAGGAAGTGAAACTCAATAAAACTAGCAGTTCTTAGTTTCTTACCTTCTTCAATGGTTTCAACTCCAGGAAGAACCTTGGCAAGACTCTCTGCCCCCAACATTGCAGAGAATGAAGCATACCAGTGGGCATCCTGCAAATTTATGAAGTTACAAAGAGCAGAGCTAAGTGGAAATAAGGAAGTACAAATTAATTGAAAAAACAGGATCGGCACCTGAACTTCAAACACCACACATTTGTTGAAACGAATCAAAGTTCCTGAACCAATTCTGTAACCATAAAAGGTAAAATTAAATGCAAATTAATCAAAAAAGAAACAGTGAAGTAAAATTGAACTAGAAAAGATTATCAGGATCCCAGAAGAATTTAATATATTTATAATTCAAACTTATTTTGGATAATCAAACTATATGATAAGCCAGCTTATTTGCTTAAACTCAATTTTTGTCTCACCTACAAATAAGCTGGCCAAACACATACTTTAATGGGTATATTCTGTCTACTTTGGGGGTGAGAAATTAGCTCAAGTGACCTTGTCTTATACTCTTATGCTCTTATGCGTGCATAAGTTACATATTACGTTTTAAGCAAAAGTTGATCAAATTTGATTAAATGGAAATGAGAATAGGATCCTCTATATCTCAAATGAATCGATTTCATGGTTCAGATTTTAAACATAACAAATCTAAAGATGTCTTCTAGTGCCATCATACATACCATTTAGATACAACAAATAAAATATGAACAATGAAATGGACTATCTTCATTCCACTTAAAATTGAGAAGAACCTTGTCCGTTCAAATGAAAATGTTCTAAGGGAAATTTCATAGGCTGAGTAGTATAGCATGGCTCCAATTATATGTTTTTGACACTCTAACCTCTTGATTAATTTAGAATCAATGACAAAACCAACAAAACAAAATTACACCTCCTACATACATAACATTGCATTTTGGTGCTGGCATCTAGTATCCATAGTAGGCACAAAAACCCATTCATACTTGTTCTCATTAAAAAGTATGAAAATAAAGAATTATATGTCAAACAAAAAGAGAGAGAGAGAGAGAGAGAGAGAGAGAGAGAGAGAGAAAGTACATCAAAAAGCATTTACCAACTGATTCCTACTGATTTGTGCATAAAAATGGATTTCTTCATACCTATTGTAGTCACCAATGGCACACCTTCCTTCAATTCTTTTCTTGCCATCTAGAGACAATGTCAAATTACCAGATAGGATTCACTTCAAACAAGATTGGCAATAACTAATCAAGAGATTTAGAGTAAAAAGTTCTGAGATTCATATTTTATTTTTCTTTTTTATTGGTAAGATACACATGCATCTAGTGGGTCTTGAACCCACAACCTCACCGTCCACCTTGCTCTTACAAAGGGAGGAGGTGCTTTTTGAGCTAGAGCTCAATGGCAATGATGAGATTCATAGTTATGACAAGGAATTGGTTAAATTCTCTAGTTATGAGAAAGAAATCTGATCCAGTTATGTCCAGACAATAAACATGGAGATTCATAGCAGAAACGCACTGATACCTTTTAGCTGCGAAAAGAAAGGCTCCTGAACATGAAGTTCATGGACAACAGACTTCAAAATCTGATGAAAGAAAACATCTGTTAGATTAATATTACACAAGGACAATTTGGCATTGAATGACGCCTCAGTTAAAAATGTAAAACTTACATTCACAATTTCCGATCCCTTATCCAAAACCAGCTTCTGCCATTCATTTTCTTCCTGCTTCGAGGAGCTTCCTTCAGGGATAAAGTTCAAATTGCTATATTTCCTACGAAAGGATTTAGAATTGATTGATTCTAATAAAGCTGATGCCAGACGCTTGTATAAGGGATATGGAGGGACTCCTTCAAAAGATTCTGCATAAGGAGTTTGAACCATAAAGAGTTAACATCTTCCTTGAATGCAATAAAACAGACATCTAAAATTCCAGCGCAAATTGCACTTTGCCCATTAATTATGGTGTAGTTTGCAATATCCTCTAAACTTTAAAACTCAGCAATGACAAGGAACTATAGTTCAACTATTACTTCCTTCTCCCATAATAATAGGATAGAGGGTGGGGTCATGGTTCAAGACCCACTAGGTGCATCTATAACTTACAACAACAGCAGCAATCAATCCTTAGTCGCAAGAATTTGTGATCAATTATAAATCCTCAACAAACTAGCCAAGGTCAGCACAGCTTAAGGTGTATATGTAGAAATCGATTCATCTATGATAAAGTGACTAAATTTTATGTTGTTTGTCAATTTACTGCAACCCTCCTCCCTTTTCCAGGCTAAGTACAGATAAAGGTGAAGCCTAGGTGCGTGTATAACTTGCCCCAAAAAAAAAAATTCAAAGCCGAGCAATATCGCTTTATTTATTGGTAATAAACACTTTGCCTATATTGTTAAGATTAAAATTCAAATTTTTTTTAATTGAAAAATGTGTCTAAAAATATTTTAAATTTTATGTTAAATTGCCATACCTAAGGAGGTATAATTATAACGTAATGAACATGTTAATTTCTAAGATAAAAGAACAAGAATTAACTTAATTCGAGAAAGTCACCCTCTAAGAAGAAGAAATCGAGAAAGAGAAAGTTTTAAGAAGAATGTGAGAAAAATTGTATCTTATTTCTTCAATTTTGGAATGCTGTGGACTACAAGTATTAATCTTGCAAATCTTTTATTTATTTATTAATAAATACAAGTTGTTAGCAAATCTTATTAGCCAAAAAACCAACTAACAACCTATGAAGCATAGACACAAGTTCACAAATACTGACAGGGACACAGTGACACGTAAATTATTGAAAGATTAGGACACGACACGGTGCAGAAGTGTCCCAGCGTGTCTTGGCCTAATAAGTCTTGCAATCTTTACAACTAACCAATTAACAAACTTGACTCTCTTCTTGAACATGTTTGGATTCACAATTTGCCCAAAATTCTAATACGCAAGACAACGAACCGTGTATTAAAGAAGAGGAAGATGAAGTTATCAAATAGTTACCGGACGTGGTGGCGGTGGTGGTGTTGGGATCGTTGGGATCGAGTTTGAGGAGGTCGGAGCAGAAGGATTTGGAGAGGCCTAGATCGAATTCTAGGGTTTCGTTTATGTGAGACTCCAAAGTGTACTTCACCACCTCTTCCATACAGTCTTTCAGATTAACTGGAGACATCGTCGTTGTTGCACTGTGGTGCTAATCGTAACCTTTTGAAAAAAAAAAAAAAAAAATTTATTTGAGGACACTTTTTGAAAATTTTTGGTAAGTTATTATTAATTTTAACCCGCGTAATATCAGAGTCTGACGATGAAGCCGAAATGTTGCTGATATCCGAGCTTTCCGCCCATATTCTATACAACAATTGATATTTCTTTTCTTTTTTCATTCGTCAAACATTTTTGGAGATTTTTTGTTACAATACTGTGAGAGATACATGAACGAAATGCATTAGCAGTAACTTTGTAACTTGATTAATTACATAAATTATGAATTCGTTCGTTTAAAAAAAAAAAAGTGTCAATATAATGTAATTTTTATACCATACATTACTATGTCTGTATTAACAAAACAAATATACTTAAGTCTTAAAAAATGATTCTCAAAAAAAAAAAAAATAATATAATATAAATATTTAATCCAGCCCATTGGGGCGTGGTGTGGTGCCAAATATACTTTAGTCTTGATATAATATAAATAGTTAATCCAATCCCTTGGGGCGTGGTGCATTAGTAGGATTTTTGAACTAGATCACATCTATGGGTCCAAAAATTGCCTAGTTCAAGTTGTACGCTTCACAAAAATGCTATGTCATGACGTTGATAGCCTTAATGCACCCAAGAGTGTCCTACGCCGTGAGTTCTACAAGTTCAAGTGGGCTAGATCAATTATCACAAGCGTGAAGCTCCTCTTTATATATATGTATATATATATATACACACACACACACATATAGGGTCTAGTTAATGTGTGTCCTAAGGGCACACATTAAGCTATCTATTTTTATAAATATTTTTTCTGAAATTGAAAAAGTTGTCAATACTTTTTCAATTCTCGATAAAAAAATTTTCGAGAATGAAAATTATTGTGTACCCACACATTAGCAAAATCCATATATATATATATATAATCCAAAAAAGTTCAGCTAAAGCTGCTCACCAAAATCCATAGGTAGTTGTAGAGCTTCGGATGCAAAGGAAACAATGAGTTTCGAGGAATGAGAGGGGGAAAGTGAAAAACAAATATTGAAATGGGTATATTGGTTGGTATGGGTCGAGGAGGGTTCAGCGTGTGGAGTAAAGGAGATGGTAATGAGAAGGAAGAAACGGGGAAAGAGAATCGTTGGGAGGGTGTGAGCTGTTCTGACTTGATGGAGACATAACATAACCGCAGGTCCAGTGCAGATATTTATAACAATACCACAATATCTCAAGTTTTAAGTAATGAGTTATAAAAATTGATAACAAAAATTGAACCAAACAATGAGTTTTGAGGTGGGGCATGTATTTTGAGAATTTAATGATGAAAGCTGAGTTTTGAGTTAGATTCTTAGCTCAACCAAACACCCTCTTAGTTTCTCAACCCAAAATATATAAAATATTTGCTATGGTATGTGTTACGGATCCCATTTAATAAAGAAAACCCTTTTATTTCAAAAAAAAGAAAGAAAAGGAAACTAATAGTAGAAGAATCTCAAAAGTTTATTAATGGATAAAAACATTTATTTTCTTGAATTAATTGATAGGTAGTTTAATAACTATCTATGTAAAAAAAAAATTAATTAAAACACCTATAAATGATTAATTTTTCTAAAATTTATATAAGAAATAATTGGTTTGGAAATGTAAAATTATGACTCACGTTGAGTTGCTTTCATAACAATTAAAACAAAATCCAATAAAATGAAAAGGAAAGTTAATCACATGCAATAAGAAAAATACAAAAATAATAATTATTATTATGCGTTTAAATTAGTGGAGTTGAAACATTTGTCATTTCACTCAAGCAATACGTTTATAATTTTAATTATATTAATCTTAAAAGATTACATTTTGTTCTCTTTTTAATGACATCATGACATGTAAATTAGCTGAAACTAATTTCCTAAATATTATAACACTTAATATGTATTATATTTCTTACAAAATATTTTCAAATGAACTTATACCATATCTATATATCACATAGGATATCGACTAATATTTATCAATAATGCATACATTTGTTCATTATCAGAGTCTTATGGACATACTCATACCTTAATTTTTTTAGCAAACACGAGACTCGACGAAGAACATAGTTGTTAGTAGTACGAACCCAAAGGCAACAACAGTAGATCCAATCCATCCAAGAATTTTTGCAACCCGCGGTTTCTTATAGGTTAACAAGATAGCAATCATGCAACAAAGGTAACCCACTAAATCATTGACCAAAATACAATCTAGGAAGATCCTAGAATGTTGGCCACAGGAACGGGAGCCAATGCTAGCAGCTGTTGTTTGGACTGTGACCATGATGGACATCTTTATTAGTTTGGATATTGGCGAGCTGATCCAATTCATATCTCCACCTCCACTTTCTATAATATCTAAGCCTTCTTCTCCATCTCCCCCATCTCCCCCATCATCTCCACCTCAGCCACTGCCTTCGTCTCTGCCTCTACCTCTGCCTTCTCCATCACCTTCGCCTACGCTTACATCTACATCTCTGCCTCTGCCTTCAACACTATTGCCAAGCTCAACAACTCTTAAGTGCTGCACATTAGGACTTGATTCGGGACACTGCAATGTGTCATTGTCGTTGAAGCTCACTCGATATGAACTCATGGATGACCATGGATTACGAATTGGTACTAGCATTAGCAAAATCAACACACTTAGCAGGCTCCCTATATAGTCCAATAGCACCCATGCATCACGTCCCTGTCACCAAATGTTACTCAAAACTTGTTATTTTCCTAGTGCTAAAAGAATTCTATCAACATGTTCTTGGATTTTTTATATATACGAACTAAATCTTATGTACAATTACTTAGCTATTGTATTTTAAGGTCTTTAATTAAATTTAATCATTTGATTGTATTGATCATTAAACTACATTTGAATTTAATTAATTATCTTTAAAAAATATAATATAGTTTTTGTTGTATTTGTTAATACATACAACCATATTTTGAATTCAATTAGAGAACATAAAAAAGATGCATCAACTTAGGAAATGTACATCAGTTTGCCCACATATATATATATATGTGTGTGTGTGTATTTAGTAACGTACTAGCAATTTCCTTCTATCATTCTAGAATCACTATTTTGTACATCAACTTCATAATTTAAATTAAATATTACAAATGTAAAGGTGTATGCAATTTCACTTTATTTAGAATATTTAAATTTATACTCAAAAAAAAAAATAGAATAGTCAAATTTAAAAAATATAATTCCAATCATTCTTAATTTCAAGTAATATAGAGAAAATCATATTCCGAGCTTAAAGGGACACTTACATGTTCTAAATCTCGTTATGTATTGAGGTATTAGGGGGTGGATACTAGATAGGCTACGAAAGTGCATCATAGTTTTTGCCTACTTCCAAAGGAGGTTATGAATATGACATTCTAAATTTACTGGTTTGTAACCCAAGCAATGCACTATGAAGTTTAATATAATATAATCTTCTTTTTTTTATTTTTTATCTTTTTTATATTTTTGTCTAAATATAAAATTTGAAAATCATGGTAGTTATTAGTAGAAAATTAGTGTTTTTATATGGAGCTATATATTTTACCATTTAAAGAAATTATAATATAAGTAGATTCTATGGGTTTAAATAAATAATATAGTTTAAATCAGTATATACTAGTGTTATGCCCCTGTGATGCACTATTTAATTAAGAATCATATGTAACTTAAACAAAATATGACAACAACTAAATTTTTGTATTTAACTAAAAAATTGATTAGAGATTTATAGAAAATTGATAAGAATAATTATAATTTTGTGTCTATCCATGAGGTGTTTTAAAAAAATAAAAAAAATAAATTAAATGTAGATATTAGTAGTTGTATACGTGTACTATGATTTTTTTTAATTATATAAAATTAACGTTGATATGAACATTTAGCCAGTGTGAAACCAAAACTCTAATCCCCTAGAATGCTAGAATTCATAACTCATTAATGAGTAGTAGATTTCCAATTGCTAATTGAACAAATCACTTAGAAATTATAGATAAATTAATAATAAAAGGATTAGGTGAAGAATTTGGATTGTAATCAAATTAAAATTTTTATCAACATAAAAATTATAGGAGAAGAAGATAAGAACAAAAAAAAAATTATATATATTTTAAAATCTTTTTTTTTTTTTTTGCAATTTAGTGAAGGCATTTGGCACAATCCGTAGGTATAGTATTCACGTCAATCAAGAAAAACTAGGCTTTGGCTAAAAAAACATGGTTAAACCCACACATTGTGAGGCGACTTTGACCTCTAAAAAACATGGTTAAACCCACACATTGTGGGGCGACTTTGACCTCTAACTCTACTGCTTAACCATTGAGGGTTTTTTTTTTTTTTTTTTTTTTTGTGCCTGATAAGAAAAAAAATCTTTTGTTTAAAACTTTTTAAAGGGTCAAGTTTTTGTTTTGGGTAAAATAGGTTGATTGGCCATAATTTATTTTTACTTTACTATTTTTTTTTTTTTTTTTTGTGGGTATTTGGCTTACTATATTTTTTTAGATATAATCTATTAATTTTTTATGGCCTTTAAAAGGTGGAAAATGCTAAAACTACATAAATTAAAAAATTACTATTACCTATTAAAAAAAAAAAAATTACTATTATGGTGAGTGGTTATTGGTAAGTAAAAGTGATGTTGAGAATTTTTTGGCTATAACATTACTCTTAAAAAAATCGATGACATTGTTGGGAGGGACTGAGGGGGGAAGGGGGCANCTAGCATAATTAGCCCTATGATCACCATCATCACATTAATCACTGTCTACCATTCATGAAAGGAGGTGTTTACACTTAACTAACAAAAGGAAAGAGACAGGAGAGTACTACAATTTTGATTTACATGGGCACTGCTGAAGGTGACAACTAGTCAGAACCATCTAGTATGGTGAACCCATAATTATGCATGATAATTTGTTTTTGTGAGGATATAGAACTGACCCAAATGCATAAAATTTGCACATGAAACAATGTATAAAGAAATGGAAAAATAATAGAGACAGTGTAAAATCATTCTATTATGTATTATGATTAGGGCATCTATTTTTGGAATTTAATGCAACAAAAGATGTCTCAAAATAAGGAAGAAATAACATATAGAAAAAAGGACATAAAACATGTCATGTCTTGAAATAGTCCTCATTTCCTATATATATATATATATATATATCCCTTAGTAACTATTTGTGTGACCGTATATTTTGTAATATTCAGACATCACAGAAACGTTGGTCTATAAAGTCTACAAATGAAGAATTCAGTGGTTGGTAGGCATGGAAATTGCATCACTGCCTTAAAAAATGACATTTGTGACAAGTAAACAATTTTAGGCTCTCTCACCCAAAGCATTTGATTTATCAGGATGAAAGAAGATGTATAAAATGAACTTCACTACATTCAAAAGTGGATAAACCTACCAGAGGCATTTCCGATTTGGTATTGGCTTTTGAAGGCAGTTGTCACCGTAATGCAAAGAATCATGAGGATCCAATTAATATCTGGAATATATATCTGGTTGGGATGCTTCTTTGATGTATGTATAACTTTGACTCTTGGAAAACAGCCAAGTGCCACTGCTTGCTTGATTAATGAAAAAGTTGCACATATGGTGGCCTGACTTGCAACAATAGCAGCTAAAGTTGCAACAACATATACTGGAAAATATATACTATCTGCAGAATAGTGAATAATCATCATTAGAAAGACAAACCTAGCCATGGAGAATGGGGCATCTACCACTTGACAAACTGATAAAATTATTTAGAAAGACATACAATAACAAAAGTTGAGTTTTTTGATATCAGTGAGGCAAAAATCTTTGATCTCCATCAAATATGATGTGCTAGGAACCACTTCATATAGATATAAAATTCCTTCACATTAACAACTGAATCCTACAAATCCTTGATTTCTTAAAATCTTCCCAGAATGTATAGGAAAAAACAAAAGTTTCCATGAGACCAAATCTATTGATGAGTGTTTTAAAATATTAAAAATACTCAGGAAAGAAGTTATTATAAATCATTTCTGAGAGCCATAAAAGTCTTTGGCTTCTAAGTGCGAGTTTAAAATCCCAATGCTTGAGAGTGGCTTATCATTCACTCCCTCAAACGCAAGGCAGCATTAAGTCATTTCCTCTCTAGACTATAGATTGGCTAACTGACACTAGGTAATGGCCTTTTCTCTCTGCTTGGATCATGTATAGCGCTTTATTTTTCCTCAACCAGTCCCTAGCCAGCAAAAATGAGGATTGTTAGGCTGATGGCCAGTTTTAAACCATATTCAAATTTTATGTCTCTTCTTTACAAGTGTTATAATGTTATGATCCTAGTGTCCACATGGATTAAGTGTAAGCTTAAACATGTGTTTATAAGCTCTTGGGCACCCTCCCCTTGCAAGTTGGTTTTCAAGGTTGAGTCTACCCATAGGTTTGTATCATATAATGTTCCAATGAAGTTAGGCTAACCTATTTACAAAGGTGAGTTTTTCGCATGTAACTTGGCACACTATAAGTAAGTAGTTAGGCCTCATTAAGTTAATGATTTGTATCCATTATGGCACACTATATAAACAATTTTCCAAATCTCTGAACACTTTTACAAAAATATGAGACCATGGAATGGATTAAGACATGAGATTTTAATCACCCTATAAATTTTTAATACTCCCCAAGTTATTCTTTTTTTTTTTTTTTTTTTTTTTGGATTAGAACAAACCTGGAATAGAATGATAAAATGCACCAACCACTTGATCTGAGTTTTGCACAAGGTATGCAGCTTGTCCAACATAGGCCAAAAGAAGGCAAGGAAACACAACTACTGTGAAAGCAATCTGTATAGCTGGAACTGGAAAAAGAGATAGGTCGGCAAAAAGTGCCTCTGTGCCTGTAATAGTTCATAAGTAGTCATCTAATCTGAAATCACAGATTTTTTTTTTGGTTATACCTTAAAAATGTGAAAAAGAAGGATTAACTCAGACAACAAGAAACTTACCGGTTAAACTAAGCATAACACCTCCCAGGGATGTCCAACTATCTTTCCCTCCCCGTTTAAAATACCTATATATATAGACAGGAGAAAAAGCTTTCAAGACACTGGTTTCGTATTTGCAAATGTTGTATATGCCAATACCTCCAATTAAGAGGAACCAAACGAACACAATGGGTGAAAACAGCCAGCCAACTTTATCCGTACCATAATGTTGCATACTAAACAAAATTATTATTAGGGCAACGGCAATCATCAAAACCATATCTGTAATACAGAGAAAAGGTAAATGTTAATTAACTAATGATGAAAAACTGGAATATGATAATTATTATTAGGGCAACGGCAATCATCAAAACTATATCTGTAATACAGAAAAAAGGTAAATGTTAATATAATGATGAAAAACTGGAATATGGTTGCACACTCTCTTTGATTGGAGTGTGGTCTTTTCTCATTTTTCTTGTTCTTCCCTTCCTGTTTTTCTTGATCGTTGTAATTTTGGTTCCTGATTTGTGCCCCATAGTACATCCCTAATGTACTCGGTTTGGCAATTTTATTAATAATATTTTTACGTTATCTATAAAAAAAAAAAATTGCAAAAAAGAAAATCTATGATTCAGCAGCATTGAGATACCTTTACTCAACTTGGGGTGAGTTATGTTGATCCCATTAACAGCCGATAAAACTGTAAAATATTGTATAAGAGTTATGAAAGAATAATTTCACTTCATAAGTACTAAACAGGTCAATAATATTAACAAGCATGGTAAATCTTACAATTGCAGCCTTAGACATAAAGAGTATGGAGAGCATATGTTGGATGTGAGAGAAGCATTAAAAGACAACTCATCTAGGTTGCTTGTAGAGCTTTATGATTTTTATTGGTAGGGTTGTGGTATTTCCCTTTTTATATCAATGACACTGACTGATTCGCATGAAGTTCTTGCTTTCTGATTATTTCTACTAACTTAAAAGCCCCAATTGGTGTTCTTCTTGTATTATATGGAAGTGTCCTTTTGGATCAATTACAAGATCTCTATTATTAATCCTATTTGTAGCTTGGCATTTACCAAAAATAAAATAATTTTTTTCTCAATCCTCTTCTTATGTAAATACAAATAAATGGTATTAACAGCTTATATATGGTTAATCTTTTGAACATGTTTCAAGCCAGAATGAGTAAACAACCATTCTTGGGGTAAACAGTTTCTTCTTCTTATATTTATTATGATCTAATCACTAAGAGAAATTAAATTTGCTTATGTTCATGTCTCATCCAACACAAGGCACATTGCTGAACAGTGGTTAATCTGTTTGTTTCATATGCTGCTTGCTTGTCTCATTTAGTGGTTAATCTATTATACCATGCAGGCATCAATTATATCTAAGCACCTGATTTTCTAGACAGAAAACTCAAGAATATTTCCAAGTACATAAAAAGGCCCCAAGGACTCATCTAGAATTGTACCTGATATAGCTGGAGTGAGGATCCCATCCCCAATCACCATGCAAGAGCCAACAAGACAAGAACAAGAAGTGCAGTTTTCCTATATGCATATTTCTCCAACCATCTCTTGGTTTTTGCAGCAAGGGATTTTTCATGGTATGAACAATAATTATATGTTGTTAACTTCTCATCACTCTGGTCATAATTAGGAATAATCTTTATTTTTGCATGTCGACAAAGTAATGAATAAAGAGCAAATGTTCCACCTGCGGCATAAGGATATGAGTATGGAGAAACCTACTGGTGCTTTGATAGCATTAAACAGGTGTATATGCTTCAACAAAAGTTTTGCTTGGAAGGATGCATAAATTTATGATTAATTTTTGAGAGTTTTGTATGTAAAACTGCATCTTTCTGGTCATTGATCTTGTTTAGTGGCTAAAATGTATAATAGTTTACTTTTTTACTTTAATTATCCCAATTTTTTAAGATGATACATTCTTTGTAGAAGGGAAGAAAAAAAGGAATCAAGTGGTGGAATTTTCTAACCATAAAAAATAAATCCATAACTCTACTAGTCTATAATCTATAATTTATAATATATATAAAATCAAAATCATTAACTTTTAATTGGCCTCATAATTATGCCACATAAGCTATTAAAGTTTCATAATTTACACATCACTATTCTAATATATGAAATATATGATATCATATCATATACTATATATTATATAATAAAAGTTGGACTTAAAAACCGTGGTTACGCCAAATGGATTCACTAAATTGTAGAAATTTTTTTAGAAGTCATATATGTTATAAAAGGCTTTGATATGATACGCACGTGGTGTGGGGACAGAATGTATCTCTGGATGCACCCAGCCACCCAGTCATGACTCAAAACTTGCACATACTCATAGACCAAGCAGGATACAAATCATTGTGTGAACTCTTTGAGGCAGCCAAGGCTTGTAGAAAGAGAATACTTCAAACACAATAATAGCTGGCAGAATCTAATGGTAGAGAGAATTGATGAGGTAATAGAAAAATAGGGAGTCATTATATTGAAGGCAAAAACTTGTTTTACGGAGTTTGTTTTACACCAATGCAATTTATAATCAAAAACGTAATTTAAAGTCATGAAGTTATAGAAATGCAATGTATACATGTAAAATACACTGTAAAACAAACACTGATCTTATGTTTATCTTGCACTTCTGCTGAATAGAAGAAGAAGAAGAAGAAGAACACCAAATAGCTAGATCTACCATATGCTTGGCGTCAAAACAAAATTTGGGGTCAAAGAAGTGTCAATTTGTGCGGAAAATTTTTTGTAACAATAAATCACAAATTTTGACCTAATAATACAAGATGTCAGACAAAGAAAAAAATGCAACATCCAAAAAAAAGTAGGGAACTCTTGTGCATATTCTAGCTTTTGACAGTTTGGTCTTCGGTTGTTGGTCTACATACTACATATAGTAATCTAGGTTTGAGATAATTAAGAACAAAAGTTAGGTACAATATTTAGGCGTTATTTCTTAGGGTTTTCACTTAAAATTTAACTATATGGCTCTTTTGTCATAGATAAATGTATATTTTTAATTAAGCACAATCATATAGCTGAATCTTAATAAGAGAATCTAAGAAATAATACCTAAATACTGTATCTAAGTTTTACAATTAAAATAAATTATACTAAACCAAAGGACAATGATTTTCTTAAAACCAAATAATAATAATAATAATAATAAAAAGTAATTTTCTTAAAACTACTCTTGGTATGAGTAAAATATAATATTAATTTTATTAAAAATGAAGTTAAAAAATACTTTTATAAGTGAAAATTTAATTTTTAGGTTAATTTTTCAATTTTTAAACTTCAATTTCATCCTTAATTAAAATAATAATAATAATAAGCGCATCAATTTCATTATTATTTCCATTTTCTGTTAAAGAATATTCATGAGAATCACCACAAACAAAATATTGACAGTTGACACGGCATGCTTCAAAAAATTAAAAGTTTAGCTCCATATATTCATTATATTCATGTTCACAATTAATGAGAACATTTTTTTTTTTTTTTGAAATAATGGATGAGAGATAATACCGGGACCCATGACTTGTCATTCTCTACACTCCCATAGTTCAGGTGGTGAGTTCTGAGGCTGATTCTCCTGTAGGATTCAAGAGCAGTGAAATTCATGAAATGTCAATAATTTATAGCTAAATCTTAAGATAAGCCAGAGATATGCCCCACCAAACTCCCCATCCATGGTAATTAAGGAAGTGAGGCCAATAGGCTACTGACTAAGGAGCGAATGAAAAAATGCCCCAAACTTTTTACCAATAGAGGTATCCATGTAAAATTAGAAGTATTAATTAAGTTTTAATTATTCACCAATAAATAAAATTTAGTTTTTTTCAATCAAAGAAAAACTAGTTAAAGAAAAATATTTTCATTAGATGTGGCAAACAACCACTTATTTTTCTCAGTTTTAGACTATAGAACTCATTAATCTCTCACACATGAATGCAAAAGAACTCATTGATATCTCACTAATAAATAAATTTATGCTCAAATTTTATTTAAAGATATCAAATATATAATTTTGTTACAATTGTCGATCATACTTTTTTAGTACTTGATTGCTTCACTCAATGAAATAATGTTTATTTTACTTCAATATTAATTCTTCTAACTGTTCTCTTCTTTTACTTGGTTAATAAAGTATTTTTTCAGGAAAAAAAAAAAAGTAATACAATGAATTGGTTTTAATTTGTACCTTTGCATCTAAAAAAATAAATTCTAAATAAAAAACAAATATCAAAAGTTAAATAAATCTTTTATTAATATTTAAAATATTAGAATATGTCCCACTTAACGTAGTCACCCTAACCAGAATTCACAAGTACAAGATTACCAGTCATGTCCAAGAGCAAATATAACCCAGAACATGGTCCCGTGAGCAGCCCAGTAGAGTGGCCAAAAAGACCTAGTATTGAAGTAGATTGCAGCTGCTGCCAAGGCGACGACAACAAAGCTTCCATGGCCACTGTTCAATCGAAAACCAAACACAGTATAACTGTATGTGAAAATCAATAATAACACGGTTTTAGATGTTAGAAGGCAAAGAATATATAAGCATGAGATTACCAATCATGTCCAAGAACAACTATAACCCAGAACATGGTCCTCTGAGCAGCCCAGTAGAGTGGCCAAAAAGGCCAACTATTAATGAAGTAGATTGTAGCTGTTGCCAATACAAAGACCACAAATTCATCTCTGGCAAAATGAATTAGCAGCAGAGACCACGGATTCGTGACCCAGCAATTCTTGGGAATGGCAGCTCGGGTCGCTGCTATCTTAAATGGAGGCTGAGCACTTGGGTTGAAGTCATATTTTTCGCTAACCCCATTAACACCATTAGTATGCTCAACTTGTCTCTGCATTTCTTCAACAACTGGTTCTTTAATTGGAGGACTTTGTTCTGGTGGTAATAATACATATTGTTTTTTTTGTTGTTGGAAATGTAGTGGGGAATAAGAGTTTAAATTCTAGCTAGCTATTGATTAGACCGAGAGTAATGTTATATTTATAATATTTTCACAACAAATTTTAAAGATATGTTTGATACGCTGTAATAGTTCTTATAATGAAATAGTTATTCATGTGTAATATCAATTCGGTCATTTAGTTACATCTTTATTACATGGATTAGTTATTACATTTGAATAACTATTCTTTAAATTGAAGAATAGTTATTCCTCTTTAAAATTGATGTAATAGCTATTGCTTACTGCATATAATAAGTTTTAAAATTAATATATTTCCAAAAATATAAAGTTTCCTTATACATCATCTTTTACAAGCTTCCCATATGTAACAACCAAACTTATAAATAGTAATAGTTATTCCATTACAATGTTTTCTATTTCTAGTAATAAAGATTATTATTCTTAATGTAATTTACATTCAGTTTACCAAACGTACCTTAAATAACAGATTATTATTTGCTATTTTTAGTGAGTAAAAGATAATAATTTCGCTGATAGATTCAAATTAAAAATTTGCAACAAACTATCATTTTGAATACTACAAACAAGGTTTTTTTTTCCATATGTAACAACCAAACTTATAAATAGTAATAATTATTCCATTATAATATTTTCTATTTCTAGTAATAAAGATTATTATTCTTAATATAATTTACATTCAGTTTATCAAACGTACCTTAAATAACAGATTATTATTTGCTATTACTAGTGAGTAAAAAATAATAATTTCACTGGTAGATTCAAATTAAAAATTTGCAATCCATTAAAAAAAAAAAAAAAATTTGCAACAAACTATTATCTTGAATACTACAAACAAGGTATTTGCACTTTCTGATCAGAAAACACCATATCTTTCTCTTTCATTTTAATATTGAAAGAGAGAGATGTAAAAAAATTTGAAAATTTTCTTACAAAACTAGTTCGGAGACTTTGACTGGCATACCTTTCTATCAGATATCAATACGCTATAAAAGTTAACGGGCGCGTGTTATGCGCTATAACTCAATTATAAGATACTACTATAAGAAGCCATGGGTACACACGTGAAAGTGCGTGTCTGTCGTGTTCTATTCATGCAGGTTTCCTATCCACGTCATGCTCCACGAACCATTTTATGACACGTCTCATTCAATCTCTTTATTGCTGCTAACAGTACTAAGCATTTAAGTCCAGTGCTACTTAGAGATCCCAAGGCTGCTTGGACTGGAAGTTTTGACAGGACTATCGGCTTCACTCATTTCATGGCGGCAGCGCTATGGGGCCTTAGAGATGGTTCCCCCTCAATCATTGCGCATATATTTTGGTTAAAGAAGGAACATAAAATCTAAATTCTCTTATTTTGCATTCTAGTCCTCTTTCTTATATTTTGTACTAATTTTTAGCTGTCGCTTGGGGTGTTATTTATTCTAAATTTTGTACTATTTAGGGTTTTTTTTTTTTTTTCAAATGAAATATCCGGTTTACCAAAAAACAAAAAGTCCAATGCTTCACATACAAAAATTCCAATCTAGAAATTTATTTGGGTAAATTGCAAAATAAATCCTAAAGTTTAAGATTATTTTAATTTTATACTTTGAAATTTGAGAGATTAGATTTATGCTCTAAACTTTGATTTTGTTAGTAAAGCTCTGCCATCCATTAGTTTTGGTTGTTAAGTAATATGTTGGTGTGCTGATGTGTGTGTGTGTGTTGTTTTTTTGGGTCAAATCAGCCTCCCAAAATTATTAAAAATTATACTTTACTTCACATCCAAACTCATTTATTTGTTTTAAATTAAATAACGTCATTTTGAGAGGTTGATTTGCAAAAACAAATACACATTATTATGCTAGCGTGTCACTTAATAGCCAAAACTAACAAAGGGTGGAGTTACTAACAAAGAGTGGAGTTTTGCTAATGCCTAATGGAACCAAACTTTAGAGTGTAAAATCTAAATAATCTCAAATTTTAAAGGGTGTACTTTGCAATTTACCCAATTTATTTTTACTATTTTATATACTTACTTTTCAAAACACCTAACATCAAATTATCTATTTTACATTATATTTTATTAAAATATCAAATTTTCTTATTTTTTTTAATTGTTTTTCTTTCTCTACACACAACAACCATCATCAATTCTCTTTTTTCATCATTGGGATATATAAAGAAAGAATAAAAAATTAAGTACAAAATAAATAGTACCAATATAAATTTACACGATTACTATAACAACTATATATTTTCACACAATTTTGCATATTCTGATGTAGTTGAATTTTAAATTTGGTTGGCTAAAATGTGATACTTCTTAATTTATTTATTATGCAAATACCAATGCAAGTGTTCTTAATTCTGTCTGAATGTTTGATCATAAACATCATTTTTCACAACCCTTTTGCCTTTTACTTTTTACCCTTCACTGACACTGTTGTTATAGCTCCAGCCCCATTGTTCTTTGCATGGTTTTCAAACCAGGACTGTTCAAAGAATCATAAAAGAAAGATGTTCAAGGTTTTTGAGGTTCGACTGAGGTCGGACCGTCGTGATGTCATAATTAATTAATTAAATTAATTAATATGAAAATAAATAAAATAAAAGTGAAAATTTTAACAAATTCAAACAAAAATAGTATTCAAAGAAGTTAAAAGTATATTTTGCTTCAAGATTAGATGATATTTCTCATAATTTACTACAAAAATTAAATAAATATCCTCTAATTATTTAAAATATTATGTTAAATTTGTAATATACTAATATAATTAGCCAAAACTACACGTATTATATACATTCAAAGACCTTAAAAAAGAAGAAGTTTATTTCATAAAAACAAAGATACATTAAAGTTTGAACATGTAGCAAGTATTCATCTAAAAAAACAGGTGAAAGTCATGTGATAAAAAATAGGTGTGTGGCTATGGAATTTTTTTGTTTAAAAAATATAAAATATCTCATGCTCTAATCTCTTCCCCAAATATATAACACAAACACACCATAGCTCTCTTTAGTCTTTTTAGTTCATTTCTCTCCCTGCCTCTTTGTCTCTTTTTTGTTTTTCCTTTATGAGAATCTTACTTCTCAATCTCTCTTACAAAAGATAGATATGAGTAATTGTCCCCTCCCCTTTTGATCTAGCAATGGCAAATCTAACATCTAAGGCTTGAGCTTTTAGCGGTGCAGGCTTGAGCCTCTGATGGTGACAAATGAGCCCAATTATTGGCCTTTTTAGTGAAACTTTTTGTGGGTGGGAGGAACTGTGAGAACCGCGGTTCAAATAGTTCTCTCACTTTTGTGTATAGAACAGTTCTTGGGGGAGGGGGGGGGGGTTAAAAGAACCGTGATGGGAAGGGATTTGAGGTTAATTGGGTAGGACCGTATGGTCTGGTCCTGGTTTGAAAATCTTGGTTCTTTGGTGGTGAATCTGGAAGATTTTAATAATTTCATTCTTGGTGGGTGATTTTAACAAATCTTCATTCATGGTTAATTAATTGTTGTTTTTTAACAAATTGTTATTGATATTGATTTTGGGGAAATTGTGTTTTGGTAGACCTTTTTAACCTTTGAAGAATCGGGTAAACTTATATTTGATTTAAATATAAATGCTTAATCCCTAATTAAGAAAAAGTAGTAAGTTGTTTTTCTCTGTTAGATTAACAAAGGAGGAAATGGGATTTTTTTTCATATGAACTTGGGAAATAGAGGTTTCCAACATTCTTTTGTAAATGATGTTTTTTTAGAAAATGAATCATTTAAAAAAAAAATTATAAAATTATCTCATTTTCTTATATTTGGTAACAATTTTAAATGAGTTAAAAAATAATCTCCTAATTTGTCTTTAAAAATAAATGGAAAATAATCTTTAAGAGTAAGTTATACTTTTTATGTAAATTAAAGATATATATATATATATATATTAACAATACACTCATCTCTCCCTAGCGTGGTGCCCTCTCTCTTGTGCTTTCATGAGTTTTCTTCCTCCTTTGGCTTTGTGCGAAGGGTATTGTTTTCTGTTTTTTCTTTTACCATGGCTAATGAGATGGCTGATAGTATGAATAAACTAAGGTCAACATTTGACAAGGAAGAGATCATAGCCATATCTGATGAAGGTAGCTTAGAAGTATTGGAGAGTTGTAATCTGAGTTTAATCGAAAATTCTTAATTTGCAAGCCCTTTAACAAGATGGCTGCTAAGAACATGATACAGAGGGCTTGGGGTGTTGATGATGCGATGCAGATTTTAGAAGTAGGCCCAAATTTATTTCAGTTTAAATTTCGTTCAGAATTTGAGATGGATTGGATTTTGAGAGGTGGTCCTTGGTCTTTCGACAATCAGCTTCCTATGCTACAAAGATGGAAAAAAGGCATGATTGTGGGGAATATAAAGATGGAGAATTCGTCGCTTTGGGTTCAAATCTGGGGAGCGCCGTTAGATATGATTTCTTCCCAAGTTGCTAAACAAATTGGAGGCCACTTGGGTGAAGTGGAAGAGGTTGAATGGAAAAAGAAGAGGGATGATGTTAACTTTTTCATGCATGTTAGGGTGGCCTTACCAATCTCGAAGCCTCTTTGGAGAGGAGGGTTTATTGCTGGGACAGATGGAAAGCATTATTGGGTGGATTATAAATACGAGAGATTACCTATTTTCTGCCATTATTGTGGGGTGTTGGGGCATGACTTCAAGAACTATGCTGCTCATTATGCAGCAGAGAAGAATGGTGGAATTAGGGAGTACCAATATGGAGAGTCTCTTAAAGCAATAGGGGGATGTTCAAGGGGCTCGGCTAGTCAGTCTACTGGTGCTAAATCCAGTTTAGTAGAGGGTGCAGGTCGTGATTACATGAAGTCGTTTGATTTGAGGGGTCAGGGTATGAGGGAAACGGCGATGGTACAGGTTGCTGGTCCAGGAAACCCTAATGGGATTAATAAGGAAATTTCTGAGAATTTAGGTAACGTGGCAAAAATTTCAGATAATGAAGAAGCTGGCCATGTAAACGTAACAGATGTGGATTCTGGGCACAAATGGGTTAGTCCGAGTGTTTTGCCACTTGTACAGAATATTAATGACTCATACACAGGTTTTGAGAAGGATTTAGTTGTCTCTAATTTGGAGGGAGTACAGGCCGATTATCAAGTTGATGGGCTGGTTTTGGAGAAAGCTAATCTAATGGACACAAATGGGCCATCCGTTTCTAGGCCTAAAACCACACGGACTCATATCAATAGGATGGATTTTAGGCTTGGTGGTCTAACAAAGGCACTCACGTTACCATCACCTGAGAAGAGAGACACACATACAAACAACAGTGACCAGGATGAAGATCATCAGACAAAGAAAGGAAGAGTTGAAGTTAGGGGTAGTGTGGAAGGTAGTGATGCGGAGATATCGGCGGGGGTGGATAGCCACCCTTGCTGGAAGCAATAAGGTTGTTAAGCTGGAACTGCTAAGGGCTTGGGAACCCTTGGACAGGTTGAAACCTTCACAAAATTGTGAGGGAACAAGCTCCCACAATCTGTTTTCTGATGGAGACTAGACTAGATAAGAATGGTTTTGAGAATCTTTACAGTAATTTGTCATTTCAAAATAAAATTATTGTTAAGCATCCTAATGCTGGTGGGGGGTTAGCTTTTTTGTGGAAGAACACTATTAAGTTGGAGGTTATTAATTATATTGCAAACCATGTCTAAGCAATGGTAACAGAGGAAGATGGGTTTAGGTGGTTCCTGACTTGTTTCTACGGGTGGCCGGAGGCTCAGTAGAAAGAGAAATCGTGGAGATTATTAGAATATTTGAGGACTTTTGTGGAGGGACCATGGATTGTTATAGGGGATTTTAATGCCTTTTTACATGCTTCAGAAAAGAAAAGCAAAAGGCCGCCACAATCTTCACACGTTGATGCTTTTAGGGAAGCTTTGGAGCCTTACCATCTTTAAGATCTTGGGTTTAAGGGTTATCCTTTTACATGGAACAATAAGAGACAGGGGGAAGCAAATACAAAAATTAGGTTGGATAGAGGTGTGGCTAATGAAGCTTGGATAGGGAAGTTTCCATTGAGCAAAATTACACATTTATCTACCCATGCATAGGATCATTTACCACTGTTGTTGCAGGTACAATCTTTTGATCACCAAAGGTAGAGAAGGGAGAAAAGATTTTTGAGGAGTCTTGGCTGCTGCAAGATGATTGTGAGGAGACGGTGAAGGAGACTTGGGGTAGAGATCTTACTGATACACACGACCTTGAATTTATTAAGTAGAAAATTCAAACATGTGGAGCAAAATTGATGAAGTGGGGATCAGCCAAGACTGATCCGGATGCTGAAGCAATTAAAGTAATTCAAAAACAGTTGGACTGGTTGAATGAAGAAGAAGTATCTGATACTAGTAAGGCTGAGTATTTAGAGTAGAGGAAAAAGTTGGATGAGCTTCTTCAGAAACAAGAAATTTATTGGGCCCAGCGGTCTAGAGTTTCATGGTTAAAGCACGGTGATAAAAAAAAAAAAAAAAAAAAAAAAATTCACTCCAAAGCTACTCAAAGGAGAAGTGAAACAAGAAATTTATTGGGCCCAGCGGTCTAGAGTTTCATGGTTAAAGCACGGTGATAAAAAAAAAAAAAAAAAAAAAAAAATTCACTCCAAAGCTACTCAAAGGAGAAGGAAGAACCACATCAAGGGCATTAAAAATGCTCAAGGGCAGTGGGTGGAGGAAATAGAAGATGTGGTGGCAGTAGCTTCAGATTATTTTCACACTCTTTTTCATGTAGGTGCTGGTGATCAAATGGAGGAGTGCTTGGATGCTGTTCCAAGTAGGGTGATTGAAGATATGCTGATGGTCTTATCTAATGAATTCATTGTTGAAGAAGTCAAAGTGGCCTTATTCCAAATGGGACCTACCAAGGCTCTAGGACTCGATGGTATGAATGCCATTTTCTATCAAAAATTTTGGCACATAATGGGTGATGATGTGGTTTTTGCTGTGTTAGATTTTTTAAATAATGGTAATATGTTACTTGAAATCAAACATACCAATATTGTTCTTATTCCTAAAGTGAAAGATCCAGAGAAAATGTATGATTTTAGGCCAATCAGTTTATGTAATGTAATTTACAAGATTATTTCCAAAGTATTGGCCAACAAGTTGAAACAAGTTCTACCACATATTATCTCACCTATATAGAGTGATTTCCTTCTGGGGAGATTGATTACAAACAATGTGTTGGTGGCCTATGAGACATTACATACAATGCATGCCAGGCAGAAAGGCAAGAAAGGTTCTCTAGTATTGAAGTTAGATATCAGCAAGACCTATAATCGTGTGGAATGGTAGTTGCTTCAAAAGATCATGGAGAAAATGGGCTTTCTAGCAATGTGGATAGAGAGAGTGATGAGTTGTGTTACCACTCCATCCTTTTCTATTCCAGTGAATGGCAAACCCTATGGCATGGTACATCCTTCACGTGGAATCAGGCAAGGTGATCCACTGTCTCCATATCTTTTTCTGTTATGTGTAGAAGGATTCACAGCTTTGTTGGCAAAAGCAGAATTGGAAGGGAGGAGAAAAATATTTGGGTGGCGGGCATGTAATGACATTTTACCAACAAAGTGTAATCTGGTGAAGAGGAAAATTATCATTGATGACAAGTGCCATATCTGCACTAGGGAGGTGGAGTCAGTAACTCACGCTTTATGGGGCTATGCAGCGGTGCAAGATGTGTGGGCAGGGAGCATTCTAAAGTTGCAGAAGGGTGTCTTGGCCTTCAATGATTTCATGTAGATCATGGAGCACTTGGTGATTTGGCTTTCAACTGATGAGATGGAGTTGTTTTGGGTTCAATGTTGGCTGATATGGAATTAGCGCAATTGCGTCTTGTATGGGGGTTAGTTGAAGCATCCAAACAGCCTTAATAAAAGGGCAGAGGAGTTCCTAGAGGAATTTAAACAAGCACAAGTGGCTCTGGATAGCAGTCCGAGGGAGCAAACAATGGGTGATACATGGCAGCCGCCTCCGTCTATGGAATATAAGTTAAATTTTGATGTAGCAATTTTTTTATGGGCTGGAGAAATCAGGTATAAGCGCTATCATTAGGAATGATAAGGGTGAGGTCATGGTTGGTATGTCTGCTATTGGGCCGAAGGTGGATACAAGTGAAGAGGCTGAGCTTCTTGTGTGTAGGCGATCAATTGAGTTTGCTGAGGAAGCTGGTTTTACTCGACTAGTGATAGAGGGAGATAATTCCAAGGCTTTGCAAGCAATTTATTCGGATGCGGCTAACTATTTCTTTCTTGGCAATGTGGTGAATGATATTCGCCATTTGATATTGGGATTACAGTGGGTTTCAACTAGTAAGATTAGGAGGGGAGGCAATAAAGTTGCACATGTTTTAGCTCAACATGCTAGGCACTTAGATTATGATTTGTATTGGTTGGAGAATTCTCCCCCACCAGTTTTGGAAGCCTTGTATCAAGATTTGATTTTATTATGATTGAATGAATGACGTTCCTTTCTAAAAAAAAAAAGAAAAAAATTTTTTTTGATTAATTTTTCTAATGTTACCAAATATTAAAAAATAGGAAAAACTATTTTTACATAATATTTTTCATGGAACAAACAGAACACCAAACATAAACTGTATAAGAAAAAGAAAAGAAAGCAACATTGTACTAAGTGCTAACGGACAAAATTGGAAAAAAAATATTTAATGAAACGCGTGTTATGGCTTCAAAAAAAAAAAAAAAAAATGAGACGCGTGTTATTAATGGATGGTTGAGCAAAATGTGGGACATATAGTCAGGGGCCTACAGAGTCTACAGACCTACTTGCGTTCGCTACAAGTCAACAATAAGCTATAAAAGTCAGGGGTACACATGTGAGATATGACCAATGACTCATAATGGCACATTGTCCGACAGTAATTCTCCCACAACTTTTGTTCACAAAATTTAAGATTTTTCAAAAAGAGTTATAGCTAGCAACGAAAAAGAACAAAGAAAACAACATATTTTTTTGGTACAAAAAGAAAATTAATAAAACAATAATAACCTAATCAACTAATAAAATCTAAAAATACAATCGACTTCCAAATTTTTTATATAAAAAAACAACTTAATTAACCATAAATATCTTTCTGTGCTTGTTGCATTAAACTATTTTATGAAAAAAAAAATTACTATTTTAAGTTTCTTAAGATTATCTGTGACATATTTCTAGAGACATTAGTACAGAGAGTCATAAACCCTGGTAATAGTCCATAAAATCCTAGGAGTCGTCTGCCTATGCTTTTGGAGAAAAGATCCAGTGTTCTACAAAGCATTAGTATCGGATCATGTTTAAAATATCTTACGTTAATACAATAAATAGTTGTTTTTTTCTATTTTAACATAATGTTTAACATTGAACCCTGTATTTTATTTTCTATTATTTTATACAACATATTAAAATAATACATATTAAAATAACATTAACTCAAAACAAAAGCTATTTGTACCTCTTTTGTGATATGTTAAATATTAACATTGATACGTTATGTTGAATATGCTAAGCGGAAACGAAAACATAGTGTAGAACACAATAACACACGAATATTACATGATTCAGCCTAATGGCCTACATCTACAGAAAAAACCATAAATGGCTATATCAATAATATATTAGAGTGTAGTACAAATCATGTGTTACAATGAACTATAACATATATATATATATATATATATAATAGACTAAACCATGGACTAATAGAGTTCTAGTACAAGTAGGAGACTTGGTTTGCACACAAAGATAAATTAGGCTTGGGCTTATAATAATAGGCTAATATATCTCTAACACCCCATCTCAAACTCAAGATGGAAGCTTGATGAAACCTTGAGATTTGATAAGGTTGAGAAGAACCTTTGAATGAAGTTTGGCTTTGTGTAATATTGATGCGACTTCTAACAGTGGCACGACTATACTAGAGAGTTTTGACAGCAGCAGTGGGAAGCCAAAGAATATAAACACAGCATAGAAACATCGAGGAAGACAAAGATTGCTCTTAATACATCATAAGGACAGAAAACCATAGCCATAAGAAGGTGGTTTTGATACCATGTTAAATATTAGCATTGATACACCATGTTGAATATGCTAGTATAGATGTGGAAGCGAAAACATAAAGTGTAGAACACAATAACACACGAGAGTTACGTGGTTCAGCTTAACGGCTTACATTCATGGAGGAAATCCTAAATAGCTACATCAACAAACTTTTAGAGTATAGTATAAATCCTGTGTTATAATGAACTATAATATGTGTATATATAGTAGATTAAACCTTAGATTAATAGATTTCTAGTACAAGTAAGGGACTTGGTTTGCACACAAAGTTAAATTAGGCTTGGGCTTATACTAATGAGCTAATATATCTCTAACATGATACATTGGCATGCATGTGGGTTCTTTCTTGTGAAGGCGAGGTACGCGGTACTTAATCTCCCTAAAAAGCGGTTTTAGACTCATTGCCAATATGAGCTTAATTGGAAGTATGCGGAGTCTCTTAAAAAGGGGCAATGGAGTCACCACCTACTTATAGGACTATGAACCAAAACATAACTTTATGAAGGTCTTTCTACCATACTAGGTCTGGAGTTAGGTATAGGATGGGAAAATGTTAGACACCCTAAGCTTGCCTAGCCATAGCTAGCATTCATATATCGTTGCACAAATGGATAGAGAGTATGCTTATCCTAAAGGCTTAAAAGGTGTGTGGTTGTATCTAAAACTTAGGTGTAGGTCTATGTGTCATGTGAGATAGTTATGGAAAGCGGAGTAGATATGTGACCACGAAAGTATAGGCATGCAAAAGATCAAGCAACAACATCAGCATCTGAGCATGGTAGAGATCAAGACATTGACATCAGCATCTAAGCATGTAAATATGCAAGTATGTAAGGATACAAACATGTGAGCATACAAGTGTGTGTGCATGGTTATATTCAATCATGCATGTGCACAGGCACACACATGTGGATATCAAATAGGATTGTGCAATCAATGTTTAAGTCTTATGATGCCAAGTCTCAAATAATTTGGCATGGACCTACAGTTTCTTTCTAAAAATGAGACGGTATGGTAATATATGCAAAAATATTTTCCTTATATTTTATTCATCTCTCTCTTTCTACTAACTCTCTCTCTCTCTCTCTCTCTCTCTCTC
>NW_027070515.1:30621-104911 GCF_002906115.3 Quercus suber | reverse complement strand
TCTTCGGACTATGTTCCTCAATCATTTCTAGGTATATCTCCCCCACCTAAGGTCTTTCTCAATCGTTTATTTCTCTTCGGACAAACTTCTAGTCTTCAAATAGGGCCTTAGGCCCAATACATGAATTTGGACTTTTATCCCCACAATTACGATGATGTGACATTAAAATTTTTTATTTATTTTATTTTTTCTAACTTTACCATAATCTAAAATTACAAAATATATCACATCACCTTAATCTTATCGCCTTCTTAAATAATGTAATGTATTATTGTATTGAGATTACATTAATATAAAATTACAATAATGTAATATTACGGTGTAATGTAACATCACAGCAAACCAAATGCTCCCTTAAACTCATGCTACTCATTCCTGACTTCTTTAGGCCAACCAATAAGTTTGAGATGCTAATGGAGTCAAACAAACTGAAGGAGGTTTCATTAGGAAAGGCTTAACTATTGTCTTTGGAAAAAATTTTGAGACCCAACTATACAGTGGCGGCTCCAGAAATTTTGTTTAAGGTGGTCATTTAAAAATTTAATAAAAATAAAACGTAAGAGGTTGACAATAACATCTTTGTAAATATGCTTCTTTTTCTTTTTTCTCTCGATCATTAGGATGAAAAGATGAGACATTTTCTCATAGCCTAAGATCTAAATAAAATTATTCAAGTGAATACGAATTTGCTTAGAAGATAAATTTTGCAATAAAAGTGATTTTTTTATAAGAATTTTATCCATAGTGCTAACAAAAAAATAAAGGGTAAGCTACAAGTTCATTCAACATATTCAACTTAGTGCATATGTTTTCATTTTTTTTCTTTTTTTTATATATATTCCTAATGATCGGGCAGTCTAATCACGGTTTGCCTTTGAACAGTGATTGAGATTGTTTTCTTGTTTGTCTTCAAAAGGATAGGTTATATCTATGCATGTATAGTGACCAGGACCGATCTAGAAGAGATTGCCTATATCTAGAAAGAATTGGCTCCTCGGCGATAAGAAATGAATTTGACATACGTTGACTTATCTAGGAAAATTTAGTGTAATATGATTACCTTCCCCATGATTTGGATTGAATCCGAGAGATAGGTTTTAGTCCCCTGAATAATTCGACGTAATCTCCATGTGCCTGGGGATTAGAATAGAGTCGAGAAGCGAGTTTCTATTCTTGGAATAACTTAGTGTAAGGTTTCCTCTCATCTGGTGATTAAGATCGAACCGAGAACAGGTTTCTGTCCTTAAGCAAATTTTAAGATTAGTTTCCACATGTCCGGTGATGAAGATCAAACCGGGAACAAGTTTCTATCTTTAGATAAAATTTGAGATTAGGTTTCCACCTGTCCGGTGATGAAGATCGAATTGGGAACAGGTTTCTGTCCTTGGAATATTTTGTCTCAGTTCTCCTCGCATTTGTTAACCGGGGCTAATGAGTTAACAGCGATGGAATTATAAGTACAAATACACCTGCATGGATAAACATCACTTTCGTATTAATTAACAATATGTACATATAACATTACACTCAATTCGTACCCCTGCGTATTGATAATCAGTGGTAAAATTTCTTCAAATTGGGGGCATTCCATGGTCGAGGAAGTGATCTTTCGTCCAAATCTTCCAAATAGTACGACTCTACGCTCGTAATGGCGGTGACTCTATATGGTCCCTCCTAAGTTAGCACTAACTTCCCTGCATTGACATCTTGCGCATTCCCCACTACCTTCTGAAGTACCAGATCTCCCGCTCCAAACTGCCTACTCCTCACGTCTCTGTTGTATCTCTGGGCAAGTTTTTGCTAATATTCTACCAGCCGTATAGTTATCGATTCCTGGCACTCCTCCAACAAGTTCAACTGTTTCAGCATCAACTCCGGATTCTTGGCGGGGTTGAATCTTGAAACCCGGGCACTGCACAAGTTTATTTTTGCTAGTATGACTGCTTCCACTCCATATGTTAGAGAGAACGGAGTTTCTCCTGTGGATCTCCTCAGAGTTGTTTGGTATGCCCACAGAGAGAACGGAGTTTCTCCTATGGATCTCCTCAAAGTTGTTTGGTATGCCTACAAGACATTAGGCAACTCCTCCGCCCATTTGCCCTTAGCACCTTCTAATATCTTCTTCAACCCGTTCACAATGGCTTTGTTGGTAGCCTTGGCTTGGTCGTTGCTCTACAGATATGCTGGGGTGGAATACTAGTTTGTGATGCCGAGATTGCTACAAAACTCGCGAAAAACTCTGTTGTCAAACTGCAACCAGTTGTCTGGCATTAGGGAGTCTGGTATCCCGAACCCCATCACTATGTTTCTCCATACAAACTTCTTAACATCCACATCCCGGATCTTTGCCAACGCCTCTGCCTCTGCCCACTTGGTGAAATAATCTACAGCTACTAGAACAAACCTTCGGTATCCCGTGGCCCGAGGGAATGGACCAACGATATCTAGCCCCTACTGCGCAATGGGCCAAGGGCTACTAATGAGATTTAAACTTCTTGCTGGTTGGTGGATCATCGGGGCGTGCTTCTGACACTGCTCACGTTTTCGTACATACTCAGTAGCTTCCCTTTGCATTCATGGCTACCAAAATCCCTAAGTCATTGCCCAATAAGCTAATGAACATCCCCCTACGTGACTGCTGCACACTCCCTTATATAGCTTGGCTAGGAGTTCTTCAATCTTACTAGGGTGCAAACACTATAGGTAAGGCCACTTAAAGGACCTTCGATACAGTTTACGATCAGCTAATAATCAATACCGAGCAGCTTCCCGGCGTACTTTTTCTGCTTTTGCCTCATCAACCGGTATTCAATCCTCAGCTAAAAAGTCAATGATTAGATCCATCCAACATGGTTCAACTATTGTCACCAGTGAAACACCTATCCCTGCATTGATAGTCGGTATTGCTACCAACTCCACATTGATTAATTGAGGAATTTCCTTGGTTGATGATAACGCCAATGTGGCCAATGAGTCGACGTGCTGGTTTTCGCCCTTGGCCACCTAAACCACTCTTACACTCAGAAAGCGGTCCATAGTTTGTTTTACCAACCGTAAGTACTCCATCATCCAGGGATCCTTGGCCTTAAAGCTTCCCTACACCTGATTGACCACCAATCGAGAGTCTGAGTAAACCTCTACTTCCTTAGTACCTAGATTTGAAACAACTCTCAATCTGGCAAGCAGGGCCTCATACTCGACTTCATTATTAGAAGCCTTAAAGCCTGACATAAAGGAATGCTCCAATTTTATTCCTTTTGGGGTGATGACTACGATTCCATCTCTGGCTCCTAATGCGCTAGATGCTCTATTTACAAATACCTTCCACGAGATTACCTCTATAGGGCAGACTATCTTCATCCCTCATCTTGGGAAAAACTTTGCAACAAAATCGGTAAGGACCTGACTCTTCATCGAGCTTCTAGGCCTGTACCTAATATCAAAAGAACCTAGCCGAGTTCCCCACTTGGCTATTTTGCCCGTGAAATCAAATCTCTTCAACAACGACTGTAAAGGATACTCGAAAAATATATAGATAGTATGATCTTGAAAGTAATGGAGTAACTTCTGTGTAGCGTGCACTAGTGCTAATACCAACTTCTCCAGGGGCAAATACCTTGTCTCCATTGTTGCAAGCACCTATGCCACGAATTCTTTCAAGTACCCTGCCTTCACCAACTGTTCTAAATGATCTTTTAACATCCTGCGCTATTTGATGGTATGCCCCTTATCTTTATGGTAAGTACAATACATGTTATGATTTCTCCTAGAAGGGTCTCCCCCCATTTTGTTTGGCCACCGAAAATATGGCTCATTTTTAATCCGATCTAATATCCTATGCACCGGCTCCTTGAATGTCACATTCACTTCCCTCATTTAGGCTCCCGACCCTTGGATCCTCAAATCTCTCTAGGGCATTGCCTGAAAACCGCTTTGCCGAGGCTGATTCATGGTCAGGGCCTTGCCTTTTCTCTGCAGTCGGTCGTCCTCCAATCGTTTATATTCTTTAATTCGCCTCATCAACTGCCTCATATCCTTAGGAGGCCTCTTTGTCAATGACTCTCACAATTCGGAATCCTCGGGCAATCCAAGTCGAAAGGTACTTGCCGTGATTTTTTTGTTGCCCTCACCAATCTCGTTGTACAACTTCCAATATCGGTTGGCGTAGCTGCGGATGGTTTCCCCAACTCCCATTTTCATCTAAAGCAATGCGTCCATGGGCTGCGGTACCCGATTGCAGGTCATAAACCGAACGCCAAACTCTTGAATCAACTCGGAAAAACTGTGAATTAAGTCTTTCCTTAATCCGTTAAACCACCTCAAGGCAGTGGCCCCAAGGCTCAATGGGAATACCTTACACATTTGTGCATCATTATGAGTGTGCAAGGACCTCATCTGAATATAATGGCTTACATGTTCTACCGGGTCAGTTTTCCTATCATAAGAGTTGAATGGTGGCCCCGTAAATCTGCTCGGCATAAGGGCCCGTTCAATGTCACTCAAGAACGATGATCGAGTAGCTCGACGTAATGCGCGACTTATGGCGTCCATAGCAGCATTTCGGGGTCATCGCTCCTCTGGGGAAATCGAGTCTCGGTCTGTATATTCCCGCGAACTATCCCGGTGTCAATGAGAACTGGATCGATAAGACCCTACTCCATGGCGATCTCCCATACTTGTCGACCCCTCTTCACGTTCCTCGCAGTCTCTCTTCTGACGTCTACCCCTTGCTTCTAACTCCAATCCCTTACCAACCTACGTAAACGCTCTAGTTCCTCATCCCTCCGTTCATGTTCCTCATCCCTTCTATTAAAAGGGTTGCACCCCAAAGCACCAGATATTGTTTGGTACATTTGAAACGACCCTTCTCCAAGGCCAAACTGACCTTCCTGCTCAGACTCCCTATCTTTGCGTCCCTTCTACTTTCTTTCCCGCCAAGTGGATCCTCGAGAAGACCTCTTAGAGCCACTTTCAGCATGATTGACCTCTGAACATTTTCTTGTGCACATCCCGGCAGAACCATAGCTTCATAGGAGATTCCCACAGATGGTGCCAATTGTATGTACCCAAAGTATGGTTATTGAGCTCAACCTTCACCTGGGCTCACAATCCATTTTATTATGGGTTTTGGGTTTCCTACTATAGGTGATCCTATGCTCGGAGACCCAAGTACACTCCTGTTTCCTCAAACCCTTCTCTTTGCCTCACAAAGTCGCTCCCTTTCTCTCTTGGTTTGGTTGCTTTTTTCTCTTGGTTTTCTCTCTCGAATTGCCAACCCCCACTTCTTCCTTAATCTTCCTATTTATAGCCTTAGATAAGTGGAGGTGTTATGATTACTCCCCCTACTAGTGCAAATGAGGGTCCAATTCCATCACCTTTAGGTGGGTGTTCAGGCGGGAAAGGTGGTAGTGGCATTGGAATTGATTCCCACCTCCAAAAGCCCATTCGGTAGCGATATTCCCAAAAACACTACCGGATAACCAAGTACAGGGTATCTCCGAGCAATGATACCCCCGACCAAGTTAAAGACGATCGGGAGGGGTTTGCTTGGGGTATTCAAGCCAGCGCAGTCTTATTTCAGCTCTTGGGCCTAAATTGGGCTCTGAGGTGTCTGAATCGAGGTTAAAGGTCCAAGAATTAAGTGCATAGTTATTTGAAACCAAAGTTTAATCATAGTTATTTGAATCGAGGCCTGTGGAGCCTAGGCCCAACCCTGTACAGTTATATAAAAATATTAGACTCTTTTCTAAATGAATGCATTGTTTACAAAAGTTTAATCATAGTATTTGTAAAAAATGCACATGAAACAAAATTTTAAATTAAGTGCATGGTTATTTGAAACCAATATGCTATTAACATTTGAATACAAAACCTTCATTATGAATTTTACATCTCAAAAAGTGGAAAAAACAGATTTTAAATAAATAAATAAATTAAATATATATTTTAATTATTTGATATAATAAAAAATTGCATTAACCTCAAATTATATTAATATATTTGAGACGAACATTTCATCAAGCAAGTTTATAAACAGCACACATGAATAAAATTCTCTAAGAACTCTTAGGATAAAGCCACCATTGAATTTCTAAATTCTTAGCTATCCATTTAATTTTTATTTTTTTAAAGCCCTTATCTATTTTTAAATTAGGGGATAGAATTTAGGAACTTTAATATAATTCCAGAAAATTATATAGAGTCCTAAACTAATTAGACAGCCATTAACTCTAGCCCATCTTGACCCATGTCTATCTAACTTCAACTTCAAGCTTGCCAACAGTCCACAACCCAAACCATCAAAACAGTACACATTCACTTCAACAAAAAGTCATTCATCGGAAACTTGTTCAGCTTGGCCATGGAGTCCTCCTCATCTTCATCATCTTCTTCTTCAAAATATTCTCTTTCTTCTTGGGAGTACCTTGCTTTGCTCTTTATACGCCCAATCCTCGCAATCGCATTCGTAATTTCATTGATTTCTCTCGGTAACAATTTCTGATCTTCATCTCTTTTCTCCACAATTATTTGGTTTTCCATCACCTCCGTTGTTTTTTAGCGAAATTAGGATCTGGGTCGGTGAAGATTTTCTCTATCATTGTTGTTTACACCTAAAGTTTCGATTTTTTTAATGGGGTTTGTGTATAGGTTGGTGGTTGGCGTGGAAGCTAGTTCTGGTTCACGTGCCTCTGGTGCAAGAGATATTCGGTTTGAGAAAAAAAACTGTCAAGCCAAAACCTCCTACACGGCGGCTATCTAAGATTTACAACAGCATGAATGCCCGAAATTCATCAGCTTCTTGATGGTAGTTTTATTTTGTCCTTTTTGTTTTGCTTTTTATATGTTTGATTTTTCTTCATGGTTCATAATCTCTTTCTAATTTCTATGTCAAGCTGTGTCATGGAGTGTTTATTTTGGCTTTATTGCCTTTTGATTTGACTTTGATTGCTAATTTGTTGCTTTCTGCATAAAGAAGATGGTGTTTGTGATTATGCTTAACCTGCATCATCCTCATGATTCCTTATTATTTGAAATTGGGGGTTGTGGCTGGTGCTAAAGGCCAAGTGATTTTGTATTGATAGTGTAGCTGCCTTGATTTATGCCAAGGATCGAATATATCTTTGAAAACTGAAAATATTGTCCTTAACATCACTGTATTCAATATAAGGGCGCATAAGAACAATTATATTCCAGGTATATTTGTTCTAGGTAAGTGAAAACAAATACTGTGAATAATGAAAGGCATGTGTTCAGAGAATGGTGATGTAGAGCTTAAGATATGATTTTAGTTTTTGTGATTGTTGCATATTTGGAATGAGATCAATTCTTTTTTCACATTCTGTATGCATAATAAGATGCATCTGGTGATGATATGCTTATGTTGCCTCTATTAGAGCTATTTGGTGTGGGGCCATAATGAACAAGTGATGTTTTCATACTTAATGAGTAGGATTGAATTGATCACTTACCGTATGTTTGGACTTCCGATGGAAGGGAAAGGCAATGTAATCTAAATACGGTTCCCCTTTCCTTTTCCTCCATCTCCTTCCATTCCTAACAACCCTTAGGTTCATTAATTATGAAAACAATCAAAGCTAGATTGGAGTTGTTTGGGTGCTCAATTTAAACACTAAAAGCTATTTCAGTAAGTTTGTATTGTTTTGTTGGCATAATTTTATGTTACTGCAAATAACTCTTGCAGTTTCTGTTTAATTTGCTTTTTTAATTATCAAAAAAATTCTCATGGTTTCACTTCACTTTGAATTTCAATTTTATATCAATATAACATAAAGAACTAAAGGATGTAAAGGGCTAAAGAAAAGGAATTTGAAATAGCATCAAGCACAGGAACTTGATAAATTAACTGTCATAAATAAGGGTTCCCCCCACCCCCCTTTCCCTGCGCGCGCAACCCCCCCCCAAACCACAAAAAAAACAAAAAAAGAAGAAAGAATTCCTGCTTATTTAACCATTATCTCACACTATATAAAGGTAAAGGGACTCGATAAATTACCTGTCTTAGTGCAGGCAAGGGCAATCTCCTCTGTGTTTTTTGCAGGAGTAGGATTGAGTCTTTGGAGCACTTATATTTTGATTTTTGAATGTCCCTTTTCCAATAGAATCTGGAAAGATGTGTTAAGAAGAGGCTTATTCAATAGAAACTTTGGTTCTTGGAATGAGGAGAAGCGGGCTGTGAAAATGCTAGAAAGGAAAGATTTTTCAGAAGCTGATTGGGAAATTGGCCTGGGTTGCAGTGCTTTACATCTGGCTTGATTGAAATATAAGGACTCACGATGGCAGATTCAGATCTCAGAGGCTGAAATCATTCATGTTATTAGTCAAGATGTGAGGTTTAGGTTGACTTAGTGGAAGAATGTGAGAAATACCATTATGAACTGAGTTTTATGTAGCTTGTGGAGGTTTCCTTTTTTCTATTTTTGATAAGGAGTAGTTGCTCTATTGTTTTGTTAGTTGGTCTGGTTGTCCAGTTGTTGTAATGGGGTTCTGTGCAGCTTGCTGCTTGTTGATTTCTTATGTTTATTGATTAAAATTTAGCTTATTCATAAAAAAGAATTAAATAATTAAAAAGAAGAGGAAGAAGAAAAAATACCTGAGTCTTCTTGCAGTGTACTTGACCTACTGATCATTTGTTCATCTCGTTGAGATGATTAGTTCTGCAGAGTATATGACACAGGAGACAATTAAATTTAAAAGTAAAGGGAGAAATTAGAGAAAGGTGTCCTATAGGATCCAGATTGCTATACTTGTAAGTTGTAATTCCTTATATTTTTGAATACCCTTGCATCTTCTTATTTCCATAGCTTATAAATTTTGTTTCGTCTTTCTTTCCTGAAAGATAGAAAGCTCAGAGAGTGTTTCTTAATTCCTTGAAGTTTGGAGCCATTGAGTTTGCATTGCATTACAAGGCATGAATCTATTAAATATTATTTTCATTTTTCAAATAATTGCAAAGAGAAGCCAACAGAGTTGATGGTTTGGTATTGCTATACGATAGCTCTATTTTCTATGACGGCCCTTTCTGATTGACGAGTTTGTACATAAAAGATTGGTGTGCTTATACATGCATTCTTACTACATGGTACTTGAAGTTCTGGTTTTGTGGATTATGTAATCTAACTGTGGCATAAATGGGGCATTGCAGAACAGAAAAAGGCAGCTTTGAATGAGAGAGGGATCAAAATTCTGAGTCTTGGTATGTCCCGATGGGTTAGGATTGGAGCTTCAATAGTAGCGAGGGGGAAAAATAACAAAGTGATCATTTTATGCATTGAAGATATTGACTTTAGAGCTTCTAGAGGCTTGGAATTGGGAGATTTATTATACTCCAGTTGTATATAAATTTGTGGTATCGTGAAAGCCATGATGTATAAATCAGCTTTTTTACAAAATTTATTTAAAATAAGTGGGCTTTCCCAATTTCTGACCTTCCATGTAAAATTTAGAAACAAGTGAAGAAGAAATCGGTGCCTTCCAAAGGCCATTATTCAACTGAATGTTTTTTATGTCATAAACTTGTCAGTTTGGAACAATACAATTGATTTTCATTATTTTCCCTTTGGTAACATTTTATGTTTAGAAAACTGGTTCTAAATGGAAGATCATTAAGAACAATTACAGCAAACAGCCTTCATACTACTAAGAAGTTAGAAAAACACCATTAAACAATCTGTAACATTGTTACTCGGTCCACTTTGCAATAGCGCGAGCTGCCCTATTGCTTTCCTCTCTTAACCCAGCCAAAAGTACAAATAGGCAAAGCTCAGAGGTTACGGGGGTGTTTGGTAGAGTAGTTTGAAAATTGTTGTTTATTGTTTTTTGAAATACGTGTGGATGAAAAAGTGTGTTGAAATGCGTGAAATGTTGTTTAAAAACTAAAAAATGTTGTTTGAAATGGCGTACCAAACGGGGCCTACAACTTTTAATATCTTCCCACCCACCCCCCAAACAAAAAGAAAAGGTTTTAAATAAATCTGATATCTCGGTACCCTCACAATTTTTTTTTTGGTTTTAACCTAAGCTTAGAGAAACTTGATAATAAAATAAAAACCGCTTTGTTTTAAACTAAAACATTTTTTCTTCTTAAATAACACAGTCTGAATAAAGTTTCTTCTAAATTAGTTTAGAAAAAAAAAAATTTAACTCATTACATGATGATTTATAAAATTATCCATGTATATTATTTAAACTAATTACATTACAAGATTCATTATATAAGATATATGATTAAAAGCATATTTAGATGATTTTTTTTAAATTTATTTTTTTTGTGAAATACTAGGATGATTTTATTAATAGTTAACTGGGGTTATTGGAATTTCCTCCTAAAACCACTAACCAGTTTAACCTTTCCCCCCACAGCTTAAGCATTTTAGGCCGCGGGAACTCTCTCTCTCTCTCTCTCATCACAAGCACTGCCGGAACCATATAGGCAGTCACTGAAACTTGAGTTTGTGTTAAAATGTCTTTCTTTACCATGTCAATTCTACAGAATAGTTTGCTTCCTTCTAAGTCCATCCCTGACATTTCATTCTCTCGTAGTCATAAGCTCAACATCTTCCACCACCACACACCCACTTCCAAACTTCAACCTCCAACGGCCACGACCGACTTAAACCAAAGATACCCACAAGCCCATCTTACTTCAATCGCCAACAGAACCACCAACCATGTTAATTCAAGCTCAGAAATCAATGGCACTGACATTGCTCACTGTCTTTCTCTACTGAACACTGACTGCTTGTCTGATATAAGACAAGTCCATGCTCAAGCTTTGAAGCTGAACGCTTTTGAATCTAATAGTTTGATTGGAAACAAGCTAACCATTTTGTACTCAAAGAATAAGGAGTCTCTAAAAATTGCACTCAAGGTATTTGATGATATTCCTGAAAGAACAGTATCTGCTTATGCAGCCTTGATAAGGGCGTTTTGTCGGTTGGAGCAATGGAAAGAACTTTTTTCAGTGTTTGGATCAATGATTGATGAGGGTATGCTCCCTAATAAATACTTGGTGCCCACAATTCTTAAAGCATGTTCCGCAATGGAAATGTTTAGGAGTGGTAAAATGATTCATGGTTATGTGATTAGGAAGGAATTGGAGTCGGATGTTTATGTCGGAAATGCACTTATTGATTTGTATGCAAATTGTGCTGATTTGAGGCTATCAAGAAATGTATTTGATTCGATGAAGGAACGAGATGTAGTTTCATGGACTGCCCTTATTTCGGCTTGCATGGATGAAGGCTATTTGGATGAGGCAATGGAGATTTTTCATTCCATGCAGTTAAATGGAGTGAATCCTGATTTGATTTCTTGGAATGCACTTGTATACGGCTTGGCAAGGAATGGACAGATTGCTTTGGGCCTTTTAACTTTGGAAGAGATGCAAGAAAAAGGGCTCAAGCCGAGGGTTAATTCTTGGAATGGAATCATCTCTGGGTGCGTTCAAAATGGATATTTTAAAGATGCTTTGGATGCATTCAGTAATATGTTATGTTTTCCTGAGGATCCAAATTCTGTTACAATTGCGAGTATCCTACCAGCCTGTGCAGGCTTAAAGGATCTGAATTTAGGCAGGGCTGTTCATGGATATGCTCTGAAATGTGAGCTTTGTAGAAATGTTCATGTGGAAGGATCGTTAATTGATATGTATGCCAAATGTGGTAGGATTGATTATGCAGAAAAAGTTTTTGTCAAGGTGGAGAACAAGAACACTGCTATGTGGAATGAGATGATTGCAGCTTATTTGAATGAGAGAAAAATGAAGGAGGCGTTAGAGCTTCTTAGATTGATGAAAAAGGATGGCTTAAGACCTGATGTGATAACTTACAACACACTACTTGCTGGGAATGCAAGAAATGGGCAAATGAAAGAGACATATGATATGCTGTATGAGATGATCCGGATGGGCTTGAAGCCAGATATAGTATCTTTTAATGTTTTGATATCTGGCTTTCAACAATCTGGACTTAGTTATGAAGCTCTGAAATTGTTCCAGATCATGCAATCCAATGGTTGCTTTCTTAATCAGGTGCTCATGGCAACTAGTCCAAATGCTGTCACAACCACTGGTGCTCTTGCAGCTTGTGCTGATCTAAATTTATTGAAACAAGGGAAGGAAATCCATGGATATGCATTGAGGAATGGGTTTGAGTCTAATATCTATGTTTCGAGTGCCTTGATTGACATGTACATGAAATGCCATAATATGGATTTGGCAACTCAAGTATTCAGGAGATTAGAGAACAGAAACACAATTTGTTTGAATATTTTGATTGCTGGCCACGTCAGTAATGCACAGCTAGAAGAGGCTCTTCAACTTTTCAATGAGATGCTGCTAGAAGGCCTCAAACCTAGCTCAATTACATTTTTTATTCTTCTACCTGCCTGTGGTGATATGGGAGCTCTTAGAGTTGGGAGAGAACTACATGGCTACATCATAAAGAATCAGTTTGTTGATGATTCGAACAGTTCTCTTGCAAGTGCTTTAATTGGCATGTACGCCAAGTGCAGTAGCATTGTGGAGGCCAAATCAGTGTTTGACTCTGGAGTTGTAGAAGATGGTGCTCTATGGAACTCTATGATCTCTGCTTATTTGATTCATGGAATGGACAAGGATGCCATTGCCTTATTTAAACAAATGGAGTTAATGGGAATTGCACCTGACCATACCTTTTCTGCACTTCCTTCAGCTTGTGCTCATGATGGTCTAGCAGAAGAGGCACGGAAATAATTAGTTTTGATGGAGAATAGGTTTGGGATCACTGCTGATTTAAAACATTTCACATGCATTGCTGGTATTTTGGGTGGTGCTGGTTGAATTCATCATACAATTGCCAGATGTGCCTGATTGTTGTATCAGCGGACTACACTTAAAAGAGCTGAATTAGCCCCCTAATAACAGAGAATGTTTATGGTCGCATGCCCCTACAGACCATGTCTCTTCAGGGATGCAGGAATCGGCTCCTACAGTGATGAGCTTTGTTAGGACCCCTGCCTAACTTTATAAATGTAGATGCCCTAGATAATGTATACTTAAAATAACTACTAGGCAGCGAAAGGGAGAGTGACAGACGTTTTTCCTTTGACCCAGTTTTGAGAATGAAAATGGTCCGAGCCATTCTCTTGCTTGCACACTGAGACGGTGGCCATGTTTTGGCACTAACTCTTCTACCGTTCACCATCCTATTGCCTAAACAAAAAGAATGGTTTTAACTCACATGTTCATCTTCTCTTTCTTCCCCACCTTGCCCCAAAAGATTTCCTTTACTACTCCAAGTGGATGAGCACCTTAAAATTGAAGCCACGGGAACATTTTGTCCATTTGATAGGTCAACACTAAAATGAAGAGAGCACATTCAAAGTCCATATGATACTAAGGTTGAGAGAAGTATGGAATGTTTTAGCAAAGCTGGCAGCACAAACAAAATGGGAAAGGGTGAATTAAAATTTTCCTATAAAGAATAATAGGTCAACACATGAATGTTCTCGAAGATACAAATTGAGTCATTAGCGCCTTCTGAAAACAAATGTAAAGTACCTGGATGTGGCAAATCAAAACTAACTTGTAAAGCCTGGATGCCAAGGACTACATCTGTGTTGGCATAAGAATAGTATAATATAACAATGTTCAAAAAAGCTTCACAAGCCGATGGAAAGATCAGGCTGGCTTATAAAAAAAGTGGATATACTGGTACAATTTGATCTTGTCTAAAAAACTATCGTTCATCTATCCCTGCAGCTGTTGCAGGGTGCTCGGTGGATTTCTCAGTGGCCACAGGGGCTTTCTTTCTACCAGGCCCTGCAGAAACTTTAACCATAGCTGGTCTTAAAAGCCGATCCCCAAGCAGAAACCCCCGACGGAATTCTTGAATCACAACCCCTTCCTTGAACTCTTGAGACTCCTCACGTGCAATGGCTTCATGCAGCTATAACCAAAAAAGAAAGAAAGGGAAGCCAATAGATAAAATTAGATAGCATGTTTAGGTGATTTGTCAAGTTGCATATCAATTCAAATAGTAACGACTGCTCCAAATTACAAGCATTAATTACTGCGTCAGTCATCCTTTGAAAACAGTCTTATTTTGGGTTCATGATTTGGAAAACTACCAGGTTAAGAGTAGTATAATCACCTTACAACAACGAAATTAAAGCAATAAGAATCAAAATTGATTTTTCAATATATGAGAATGATATGATTAAGAGGACAACCTACTTTTGTTCTTATTTTTCCCCCTAAAGTAAAAAGGTGTCTGAGTCGATGCCAAACTCTATTCGACACTTCTTGATTATTTTATATATATATTTGACAAAGGGAATGCACTGGGAATTACTTATCAAAAAAATAAAGGAAAAAAAAAATTGCACATGGAATTCAATCAAGCCATGTGATCTGAAGAATGCTAAGTTTTGGCCCTACAGGGAGGGAGAATGAGAGATCACAGACTAATGGTAACTCACCCTATTCAAGTAAGCGGAGGTCCTAGCTTTGTAGGAGAGGAATTTGGTAGTGGGAAGGCTACCCATCATTTTGTAAGCTGCTCTTGCAGTTTGATGAGAATAGCTACACTATGAATTCAATCAAACTACAGGACCCTAACAAGCCAATCAAAATTAAATAAATCCCTAAGGAATTGACCATGAGAAAATTCCATGTTGGATTCTCAGTGTGTACTCTATATCTAGCTTAGAATAAAGTTACGAACCAGCAACTCCAGAGCATAATCTCTCTTAAGCCAACCCAAGCCAGGGTACTTATGCCTGCTTAATGGAGTTGCATGATTCTATTCACGGTTGAACAATTTTGTAATCTTTTATTCTTTTATCCCTGTATCCTTTCTTGTCTTAATGAAATTGTATTATTATTCAGCCAAAAAAATAAAAAAAAACTAACAACAAAAAAAATTAGCAAACAGACATGTTGAACCTTGTTTCTGTATCTTGTCACTCAAGCCCTCAACCTCGTGGTTTGAATTTTTCATCCCTAATTCCCAACACATCTGGGGCAAGAACTTTCAACCCCTCTCATGACATTAACAATAAAATCCTACAAGTTTGGCACTCACTAAAAAAAAAAAAGCTCGCACATCTCAGATTTCTGTAAGGAGTGAATGTCAAAATCCATGACACTAAGGAAAGTTCACCAGAATGAACAAGCAAGCAAAAAGACAACATAAATACTTAACAGAGAACATGAAACTGATTTAAGTAGCAAAAGCTTTCACTTACAGAGGGATCAAATGGCTTTCCTACTGTGGCTACAACAGCCACACGTAAGTTTCTCATTATCTCCACAAATTGCTTGTATATACCCTGATAACTTGCATCAATCTTTTGTTCCTTTTCTGTTTCTAGTTTAAGCTGCTGCTTGGCTCTCTCAAAATTGTCCACCATGGGCAAGAGACTCTCAATAACTTCTCCTTGGGCATCAGACCTTATGGTAAGTCTCTCCTTCTCCGATCTTTTCCTAAAATTTTCAAAATCTGCCTGTAGGCGGATATATTTCTCCTTCCCAGAAGTAATTTCTGTAGATAAAGTTAATACATTCTGGACCAATTCATTTTTCTCATTTTCTATTACATGTATCCTAGCCTCAATATCAGATATAATCTTTTCATCTCCAGCAAGAATGGCTTCCTTGTAAACTTTTATGAGGGTTGTTAAACTGGATAAATGTTGTTGATCTGCTCCACTTTCTGATGTTTGTACATCATTCTCACCTGCCTCCTCTAAATCATTTGTCTGGGTAAGGAAAAGATAAAATGTTTACAAATTATATCAGTAAAATAACTAAAACACGATAATGATTTGAATTCATGTATGCTGATTAATGAAAATAAGAGACTTCCAANTTTGCTTTTTGATTATTTCTCAGAAAAATGAAATGAGCTTTGGGTTTGGGGTTGGGGTTGGTGAACTACAAACAATACACTCGTCGTGCTCGTTTGGTTTCCGGTGTTAAATAAATACAGCTCCACCGTCTTCTCTTCTTTTTTTTCTTTTTTTTTTTGATAAGCTTCCAGTGTCTTCTTTTATGTCCGTTTTCTCCCCCCGTTTTTACTTTATGAAAACGAAAATGAAACCAATTACTACTTTCTAATGATTTCTATACCTCCAAAGAATTCCATCAAAGGCAAAAAATAAAATCGAAAGAATTTCATGGTGACTCCATAATTATGAATATAATAATATCTTAAAATATTTGTACCAATAATCTTTATTGCCCATATCATTTTATTGGTTATCAACAACCCTCTTATTCAGCAAAAAAAAAAAAAAAAAAAACCCTCTTATAATTTTTATTATTATTATTATTATTATTATAATTTTTTGTTTAGATCATGTTCAACCTAGATTTACTTTTTATAATTATGTTGTCATTTATTTACACTTATTAGGGAGTGTTCACCTCAAATAAAATAATGTGTTTGCAAATAAACAAATAAGTACAAGATTTGATTTGTAGGTTTCAGTTAGATCAATTGGTAAAGTCTCTGATGGTTGAATAAGAGATCTGGAGTTCAATCCTCGCCTACACAAAAAACTTACTGGTGTCTTGCTCTGATAATAAAAGAGCTATTATTAGGAGTTGACGTCATATGTTGTAGCTCCCTAAAAAAAAGTATGAGATTTGATTTGAGTATTTATAATATTATCTGTATATGTTTTTTTTTTTTTTTTTTGATACCATTGAAACATAAAACAAAGTTACATAAGAGTATTGTTTACATCAGAAAGCATAGGTGCCCAAAACTGATGGATTGGCATATTAGTAGCCTGATTAGCTAAATACAAAACATGACTAATAACTATGTTTGGATTAGGTTGTATGCCCTCATGAACCACCTTGTTCCTGTGATTCCACAAAGTTCACAAAGTAGTGAAGATACTTTGCAAGTATTGCATTGAAACCTCATCCAACCTCTTATGTTTGTTAAGTAAGTTCCTAATCCAATTCTGAACAGATATGTTCCTTAGTTCTGAGGTTTGAATAGCCAATGTGGTACCATGCCACATAGCTTTAGTAAAGGAACAATACAAGAAAAGATGTGATGTGCATTCCTCATTAGAAATTGCATAAAGAGCAGGTACTAGTGTTTTTAATGCCTCTCTCTGTAAAGGTCTGGAAAGTGGGGAGATTGTTATGCATAAGCTTCCAAATAAAATTCCCAATCTTCAAAGGGAGTTTCACCTTCCAAATGAGATACCAAATATTTGCTGGGATGGAGGTAGAATTATGGTGGTTTGAAACAGATAGATGGGTATCATCCTGAAGCAACTTATAGGCATTTCTTACCTTAAAAACCCCTGACTTTGAATACTTCCAAAACAATTTATCCAAAACTGATCCAGTTCTTGAGATGGGATTGCTCATGATATCCTCACTGATTGGGTAAGGGTATATGCTCCTAACTAGATCAGGTTTCCAAGTGCCATTGCTGTGGTTAATAAGGTCAACCACAGTTTTAGTTGAGAGATTAGAATTATCAAGGTTTTGAGAAGGACAAGTATACCAAGCCTGATGAGTTAGGGGAATATCAAAACCTTTACCAATCCACCACCTACCCTCTTTGAGCTTGGCGTTTTTATAATTAACAATGCCTCTCCAAATCCATGAATGATGAGGTTTAAGGGTGCACTCATGGATTGAACACCTAGGAAAATACTTAGCTTTAATAGCTCTTGCCATTAAAGAATTGGGATTATGACTTATCCTCCAAAATTGTTTGGCCACCATAGCCTAGTTTATCTAGCTAAACTTCTTAAGCCCCAGACCCCCCATACTCTTAGCCTAGTAGATGTAGTTTTCTCACTCCAAGTTCATGACCCCACCAAAAGGCCCTAGAGATGGAATCAAGCTTGTTGCAAATAGTCTCAGGCACCCTAAAACAAGAGAAAACATAAAGGGGCATTGACTGTAGGACAGAAGAAATGAAGGTGGTTTTGCTAGCTTGGGACAACAATTTGGCTTTCCACCCTTGCAGTTTAGAATGAAATCTATCTACTAAAAATTGGAAGTCAACTATCCTCTTACCTCTAAACATGAAATTCATGCCTAAGTATTTGCTAGGGGCCTGCACTAAATTCACCTGTAAAGATGCTGCTAAGGCTTCCTGGTCCTTTCAAGAGATGTTTGGGGAACAAAAAATGTCAGACTTGGCAAGGTTAACACATTGATGTGATATAGAACAATACCACCTTAAGATATGCTGAATGTTTGCCAGAGATTTGTTGTCTCTTCTGAAAAATAGCAGTGAATCATTAGCAAACAACAAATGAGTAAAAGAAACCCCATTTCTACCCAGCCTCACCCTCTGAATTTCCCTATTATTCTCAGCTTTAATTAAAGCAAGAGACAAAATATTTGCACACATAAGGAAAAGATAATGGGATAAAGGGCCTCCTTGTCTTAATCCTTTAGCAGGTTTAAATGATTGGGTGATGCTGCCATTCACTAGTAGAGTATAATGAACAGTGGAGACACATTCTAGAATCCAATTTACCTAACTAGGGGTAAACTTCATGGACAACAGGACAGCTTTTAGGAAAACCCAATTAACCCTATCGTAGGCTTTGCTCATATCAATTTTTAAAACACCAAAACCGTGCTTCCTACCCTTTTTCTTCCCCAACATATCAAGAATTTCATGAGCCAACAAGATATTATCAATAATGGATCTGCCTCTAATAAAAGCATTTTGGAAAGGGGTGATAAGTTCATCCATGAAAGGTTTCAGTCTATTCACAAGCAACTTGGAAATTATTTTATAAACTACATTGCAAAGACTTATAGGTCTAAAATGGGTGATCTCCTTAGGAAAACTTATCTTAGGAATTAAAGTAATAAAAGTATGGTTGAGAGTTTTGGAAAGATAACCTGAATGGAAAAAGGCATGGACAATGATGATGCTCGGAAAATCAATAGACTAGATGTTTCGGACTTGAATGATTTGGAGGGTCTGAAAAAGGAAAACAAAGAATCAAAGGAGACCAGGGTTGATCGGCCACAGACCCTCCGATGATAAAGTTAGTTTCTCTCTTTGAAATTTGTAATTCCAAATTTCTGGAACTCGTGTAAAAGGGAAAAAAAACTTACTTTTTTTGTCGGGGATAAGTGCTTATATAATGCTATGGAAGCGGTTATTTGTCTCGTAACTTCCCTCACATTTGTGGGGGTCGAAAGATTCGGAGCTAACCCCTATAATTGCCATGGAAGTTATATTTTCTGGTCTTATTTTCCATAACCGTCATTGGGAGCATTTTGTAGTGATGAACCTTGATTTTTACTTATGTTCCGCAATAAGAACCTGGAGGTTATCCAAAGCATATATAAAGAGAGACATGCTTTGGGACATATAGAGGTCGTCCAAGTAACTTTTTGGATGGACGACCTTATCTGGACGAGCACTTTACATGAGGTCGTTTTTCCATTCTTGTCTTGGACGACCATCATGGACGAATTTGGAGTTAATTTTATAGTACACCATCAATTGTCCCCTTTTCCATGGGTTGTCTAGAGAAATGTGTATCCTATCGTCGTTCTTTAGACGTACGTATTTGTATTTAAGTCAGCAATTATTTATGCCACGTGTCATGATCCTATTGGTGACTGGTCACATCAATTCATTTTTTCGAGGCGCATGCCACGTGGCAGCTTTTGGTTGGTTGTGTCGTTTCTGATGCTAAAGTCCGCTGCCTATAAATAGTGGAATTCCTCTGTTACCCTTTACATTTTTGAAATTTTCTTTCCTGACACTTCTCGTCTAGAGCTTTGTCTAGAGGTTTCTCTGTGTCCATAGTCCTTTTCCGTCTAAAGCCAAGTATTCTTTCCTTTCTCGTCTTTAGGTTTTGCATAAGTTTTCCTCAAAATGTCTGAAAATGTCATTTCCTCATCTAGTAATAGTATAGATAACACTATAGACAAGTATCACGACACCACTAGTTACAGTGGTTCTAGTAGTAGCACTGGTAGTAGTAGTAGTGGGGGGAATACCGCGGACGAGGGGTACACTTCTGGCGTCCTTGGAGTCCCTGTAGAGGTTTTACAAGAGCAACTTAGGAAGAGGGCAACCTTTAGGTCTCAGGCTGGCACCTCGATGAGTGCCCTTCCGTCTAGCCCTTTGGATGAGGAGGAAACAATTTACAGTTGTGCAGTAGGCGTCAACTCTAAAACCAATGAACAAAGACTCAATAACCTTAGGATATGGTACCAAATTCTAGACGAGCTTAATCCCAAGTTAGCCATCCGTGGAGAATGGTGCTGTAACCCCCGTTTTGGGATAGGCGTCTATGAATCTTATTTTTTAGGTGGGTTTAGATTACCTTTAAACGCTTTTGCTAGGGAATTACTTATTAGGTTAGGTTTAGCAATGTGTCAATTTAATCCCAATACATAGAGATTAGTTATCTTTATGCAAATTTTGTGGAGGAAAGAATTTGGAAGGAACCGTCCTCTTACTGTAGACGAGTTCCTCTTCTGCTATAAACCCTCAAAAAGCAGCCAATCCCTAGGCTTTTATCAATTTACAGCTAGGGGTACAAACTGTAGGCTAATAAAGTCCTTAGCCTCGTCTGACAGAAACTGGAAGACAGAGTTTTTCTTCGTCTCCGGTTTCTAGGCTGGGAACACTGTGGATGTTGGCAGGGACACTTTTGCCCCTTATGCTAGGGACTTAAGGAATCTTCTTCTTGAAGGTATGCCCCTCCCCTTTTTCTCTTTCTCTTTTCTTTTATTATTATTATTATTATTATTATTATATATGTCTAACCTTTGTCTATTTATTGTTTTACAGCTGTAGGACATCCTTCTTTGAGCAAGTTCCACCGTGACCACGTCCATGGGGCTCGTCTACACCTTCATAGGGATTTCCATTCCTTGGTCACCCTTAGACGTCTTACCAAGTGGGGACTTGGTCCTGAACCATCGGACGAAACTATCGCACACGAGGTTACAGTTCGTAGACGTAAGTTTAAACTTCACAAAAATTTATATATGTTATACTGTTTTGGTTTAATTTTAATTTTCATTTAATCATCTTTCAGGGACGACAACTATGAAAGAAAACAAGGAAAATGAAGCTATGGACAAGGGGAGCCGTCCTGAGACCCAGTCCCAAGCTCGTCCTTCCGCTAGGGACAAAAGGAAGTCTTTGTCCAAGAACCTTGACTTGGGAAATCTTCCCAATCGTCAAGGGAAAAAGGCTAAGCATGGTTCATCCAAGGCAAGAGTCGTCCAGCCTAATCCTTCCACGTCTCAACTATCCGTCCAAATTTTTGACATGGACTTGTCTACCCCAGTTGAGGTCACCCTATCCAAAACTCCTTCGTCTAAGACTACTACACCTGCCTCGTCCCAGCCTTCTCAAAGGATCCCCATGAATCTCATTGAAAATGAAGACTTAGCCTAGGAATGTTTTGAGAAGGTTGTGTCTAACGAGGATATAGTTGTATGCTATGACATGTCCTTGAAGGACTTTCAACACTCCGGTGTTCATGATCTTTTTAAGGTATGTAATTTCATTTTTGCTTCGTCTTTGTTACAATATACTTTTCTCATCTAACCATCATTTTTGTCATTTGCCTTTTTATAGGGAATGTCAAAATTTATTGCAGCATCCAGGCAGGCCACAGAGTTGGACAAGATGAGGATCTTGTTGGAGATGAGAGTCCAAGAGGTAAGGGACGAGTGCAAGAGGTGGGCTGAGGTGGCGGCCAAGGCCAAGGAAGAAGCTAAGGACTTGTAAAACCATGTTGAGGAGCTAAAGACTGACATCGTAGAGAAGGTACTCGCCTTATCACCTCTAAAAGAGGAATGACGAGTTGAGTACCCTTCTTGAAAAAGCAAAAGGAGATGCGGTTGCAGAGTTCAAGGCGTCCAAGCAATTCACTGACTTGCTGGACCACAACTACGCAACTGAGTTTGAAGATTTCAGGATGGATGCTATAGAAAATTTCCCTAAAGTTGACTTTAGCTCCATCAAACTCAACCTTGGTGCTGCTACAAGCTCTTTCCTTTAGACGAGCTCAGAAAACGTCAACATTAAAGATGATGCCACCACCAAGCCAAACCAGGACGACCTTAATACTGATGCCCCCTAGTGAAGACGAAGCTTTTATAAGTTCATCTTTCTTTGTATTTTTTCTTTTTATTTTATTCGGTTCGTTGTTTTGAACCATTGAATGTAACTCAAGTACATTTATCTCGTCCATGGTTTTAGAACGAGCTTACAAACAATTTGCTTTTACTTGGGTTTTTGGACGTAGGTTGTCCACCCTTTGACGAATGAATGAATATTTATTTCCTTCATTTTTTCTTTTACTTATTAAACATGTTGCATGGACAAATGTTTTTTTTTTTTTTTTTGGTATCCCAGATACTGATCTTAATCTTGGCTCGTCCAAAATATGAGTATACATGTTCAATATTTTTCACCACTAAGTTTTTATAAGTATAACTCGTTTTTGTGAATGGTAATGGTTTTCTCAGCTTTACTCATCCTTAGACCTGGTAGCTGATTTTGTATTGTCCATAAAGTTTAAGGCCCAACTCTTACTCGTCCAAATACTGGATTGTTTTAGCTGGTGTCCTTATCCAATGGATTATTAATATGCGCATTTCCTCGTCCATGGGTTGGACTAACACGTTTAAGGCTAAAGCTCGTCCATTGTTTGGACGAATATGCTTTGAGCTTTTTCCTTTGCCTTATCTTTAAGAAAAGATTGTAGATGTTACATCTCTGCATCCAGAGAACTTACTCGTCTTGGGCCTGTGCCTTCTTGTGGATTATTTTAAATAATAAAAACAAGGCGAAAAGCACATTTTAATCCCTACATTTTAAGGCTATTTCTGTTTTAGTCCCTAAGTTTTATTTTTACCGCTTTTAGTCCCTATCCTGAAAAACGGGCTCCATTTTTGTCCCTCCCGTTACATCATAAACGGATTTTGTTGACGTAGTAAACGGAATTGATAAAAAATGATAAAATAATAGCTACAGTAACCTGGATGGTCACTGTTAGTTACTCCCCGCCCTTAGTAGTCACGTGTCCCTCACGTGACCCTCCCTAACCTCCCTAACCCAAATAAAACCCCAAATCACGCCAATACCAAATAGAAATCCCTAACCCCCAAATTTCCTTAGCTCCTCGCTCATCAGTCACAACACAAATTGAAGTTCCTCAGCTCCTCACTCCTTGCTCATCAGCTCCTCGCTCACCACACAGCAGAAAACCATCTTCAAATCAACTGCTTTCCATGGATTCAAGCTCGATGTCGTCAAGTGGAAGCTTGAGGAAAAGGGGCCCAACCCGATGCTTCTGCTCAGAGAAACCCGTTTTGGTCGTTTCGTGGACACCTGACAACCCTAGAAGAAGGTTCTACGGGTGTCCAAATTACTGGGTAAGATAGTGATTTTGTTTGGGTTTTAAAATTTTTTCTGGGTTTTAATATTTTTTCTGGGTAAGGTCGTTTTGTGTAATGTTTTTAAATTTCTATATAGTTTCTGGGTTTTAAAATTTGTTCTGGGTAAGGTCGTTTCGTGTAACGTTTTTAAATTTCTTGTTTTTAAATTTCTATATAGTTTCTGGGTTTTTAAATTTATAAATTTCTATATAGTTTCTGGGTTTTTAAATTTCTTCTTTTCTTAAATAAATAAAAAATTAAAAAAAAATTAAAAATTGGTTTTCTCAGCTGACAATATAAATTTGGTTTTCTTGTATTTTGCTAATACAAGTGTTGGAATATTGTGCTAATACTATTTGTTCTTGTTTTTCATGATTTTGGTTGAAGATATGATGGGTTTTATCTGCCCCTTGGGTGTCAGGTTGGACGCAAGTGTAAATTTTTTTAGTGGCGTGATGATGAAATCTGCGAGCGTGGCAAGGTGCTGATTCCGGAGCAGAGGCAACCGATTTTGACCCTTGAAGCTGCCATTGTAGGCTACAGGAAGAGAGAGAAGAGGCTGCTCATTTGCCTAGGGCTGTCTCTGGTGATAAGTGGGATGCTACTCTGTATGGTGCTTCTTTTGGTTGGCTAAATAGGTGGGGGGGGAATGGGTCATTAGGTGGGTAGGTATTAGTGGAAAAAGGCCTGAATTTTGGTGTTGGCATGTGTTGGTATGTATTAGTGAAAAAATGCCATAATTTGTGTTGGTATGTACTAGTGGGAGAAGGCCTGATTTTTGGTGTAATTATCTTTGTAATCCAAGACTTTTGCAATGGAATATGGTAGTTTTAATTAATATGTGATTTGTGTACCAATCTATTACATTGTTGTGAAGTGTTTGTGCAGTTTGAATAGTGCCTTAAAAGGGTTATAACAAAATTTTGATTGGAGACAGCAATTTCATATTAACTGTGCAATTTGACACTGCAATTTGAGTCTGCCAAGCAAGAAAATGGAGCTGATTGCACAAACATCAGATGGCATAAACTACATAATATACTAAACTAAACTGCAGAAACATCAGATGGCATAAACTGCATAATTTGAACAGTGCCTTCAAAGGGTTATGCAAAATATTTAGCATCTCTCAAAACTAAACTGCATAATTTACTAAACTGCATAATTCATTACATAATTTACTAAACTACATAAACTGGAACTCCAATGCCCACATTGATTGACTTACATTTATTAAACTGCATAATTTACATTCATTAATCCATACATCATTAAACTGCATAAAACATACATCATAAAACTGCATAAAACTACATTCATTACACATTAAACTGCATAAAACATACATAGACTATGTAATACATTGGCCACTGCCCAGCACACTGCATAAAACATACATAGCCTGCATAATACACTGGCAACTGCCCAGCACACTGCATAAAACATCATTTAACATCATTAACCTCTAAAACTGGCTACTGCCCAGCACATTAAACTCCAATGCTCACCACACCTGCATAATCACCAAACTTTCCAGCACATTAAACTGAATATTACCTGCATAGACTATGTAATACACTCAAGCTTCATCCAAAAGACATGAGTTTAACCCTTTTAAAAATTAAAGCTAAAAACCAGCAAATCTGAATAATGGAAGCTGAATCATCACAATATTACCAATAATCAAAATAATTACAAAATATTTAACACCAATGACTGTTTTGGGTGTACCACAATAATTACAAAATGTAGGACAAAGTCTACCAAGCACATTCATACAAAAAAAAGACTTAGTCAGCCATCATATAAGTATACCAAAATGCCAATTGTTCTAGCAGTTACATAAACATATGAAGAGTGCTTTCAACATATAGCACAACAAAAAAAAGGTCCTGCTTCAGCTTGCTATCTTTTAGTGACTGCACCTCTCTTCCTCTGTCTTGTTGGTCTTGGATTGGATTGGTTATCAGTGGGGGGTGGAGGTGCACTTGTGGTCCTACTGGCTTGGGATGCACTCCCAGGCAAGGAAGAGTTCCCTCCTACTTCTCCCTTGCAGCTCCTCTTGTTGTGTCCTAATTTCCCACAGCTCTTGCATTGTTTTGAGATGCCTAGACCTCTATTTTTTCTGTGACTTCTAGGTTCATCAGGCTCTAGTGCCCTCTTCTTCTTAGGCCTACCAGGAGGTCTCCTCTTGATAGGGGGTTGCACAGGTGGTAGTCCACTAGGTCTCCACATATTCTGGCCATTGATGGGCTCTATAATGGGTGCATAGCAATCAATGTAAGTAGTCCTTTTGTAGCAAGCGTTGACATACTTTTCAGCATCTTCTCTGCTGAAAAATATACAAGAAATGGCATGGCAACATGGCATGCCAAGTATGTCCCACTTCCTACAGCTACACTTCTTCTCTTCCAAGTCCACAATGAAACTCTCTAGCCCATTCTTCACTTCAAACTTCGTACGACCAGCCCAACATGCTATCCACTTGCTGCATGCCAACTTCTCCTTGTACAGCCTCTTCCTTATTTTAGGACACAACTCAAATTCCACCTTCATAATCATTTCTCTGTTTGCTTGAAATCTAGTCATCAAATATAGCCTAATACATTCAAGCTGCAAGCACATAGAGAGAAATAGAGAATTAATCATTCATGAATTACACAGGTCTATGGATCATAATGCAGATGAAAGGGAGAATTATGCATACCATGGTAATTATAGGTTTGCTCCTGAACTTAACTAACATGCAGATGTCGAAGAGTATTCCATACTTCCTCCCTTTTGGATTGTTCAGGGTGCCCATATACAAAAGTTATTGAACAGGGATTGCCTTTGTTATCCAACAAGTCAATATGAACAACATTTTTGGATGCATACACAATACAAAGATCCTACCTATACATCCAAGCCAATAAAAGTCCACCACTTAATCCTTCTCTTGGCAATTCTCAACCTTCCTCAAAACCACACTTATCCTAGACTACTTTACCTTTGTCTTCAGCTAATTGAGTCTCCATCAAAAATTTGTTTTTTATGATATACATGTATAGATTTGAGATTGGATTGTCTATGCTTGTAAATAATTCTATCAAATATCAAATTATTATGTGTAATTTAATAATCATTTATATTAGTCTATTTTTTTTACTAAAAATTATATAAAAGACCCTAAGTTTATATCATGTTTCATATTAGGTCTTAGGTTTTCAATTTTTTCAATTAAAGTTCCAAACTATGAACTTATTTCAATCTTAAGGCCTTTATGTTTCCATGCTATTTGTAAGGACACGTTTTGATCCATAGCCTAAGAGATTTGGACAGTGGCCCAATAAGCCCAAAACAATAAATTTGTTAGAGAGTGAGCTTATTAATAAACTTTCAATGAGTTAAAGTATAGATCACAGTAGGCTAGTTGGTGTCAAAATGAATAAGACAAATAGTTTGAAAAGAAAAATGCTCCTTGGTCAAGCCCGAGGATGGTATGTTCTTATATATTTCTCTTAGACTTATACAAATATTCAAATTCTTGGTTACACAGTAATTTCTTTTTTGGTTTTCTGATGATCCCCCTTGTAATGGAATCCTCCTCTTCTATCTCATTTCCTTCTTTCATCTTAGCCGTCCACGTGTAAATCAAATTGTTAATCTCCCTGATACTTGTCCCATCAGCACTTTCCTAAAATTTTTGTGGGTAGCTGTGAGGTTATAAATCACTGTTCAAGTATCACCTCCACATTAATGCAGTTAGTTGGTTAGATGCAAAGCATTCAATGCAATGGTAGCAGCTTTCTTTCCAGATATTTCTCAATTCTCTGTTGACTCACTTCTCTCTGAAGCTTATCCTACTAAGCACGGTTGGGCAAGTACTTGATGGGTGGTCAAACTTCAGGCTTCCACTCTGTTGTCCAAGGAAAGGAGGCTCCTCGGACAACGTCACCTGTTTATTATGACCAGGCCTCTTCCTCGGCCCAATAGCTAACTTACCTTCACTAAAACTTGTCTGTCGTCAGGATCTTTGACGGCCTCGAGTATGGCCCACGACCCAATATCCTTGTCTAGGCCTTTCATCCATGCACTATTCATTCTATTACTCTTTTTTTTTTAACCGAAACAAAGCTTCTTTTTCTTTCTTTTTTTCTTTTATTTTATTATTATTTGTATACAAGATAGAAATTTTACTCTAATCTAATCTAAGCGTATATGTGTATGAAGCTTCTTTCTGGAAACTTGAATCTCGGCTCTTACCCTCCACACCCCACAAATACTTATAATTATGGAGTCACAATCGCAACAAAGGTATGCAGTAGTAACTAAAACAAAGCACTTGATTAAACTTTGTATTTCATTTATGACTTGTTCATCGTAAATCAAGTTGCAACCATTCAACAAAGAGATAGAGAGAGAAAGCAACGCATGCTTAAGAGTGAGAAAGTAGTTACCAACAAATCGAAATAAATTACTTATATGGAATTACACAAAGTTTTATTAATTGTTCCCCCTTTTCTCTACTCCATTCCTGCCAAATATCGGGTTGAATTGGCTCTGGCTCTCTCGAAGTTTTAATAATTCCCAACACAATTTTCTACAAATCATGATTCAAAACAGTCCTCCCAACTACCCAAGCAATGCGTATTTGCCCTCTTCTCAATACTTTATCAATGAAAAAGTTAATTTAGATTGGTTTAAAGGAAAATGCATCCAAAATCCACTATGCGGTGATTCAAACAACCATCCATATGTATTTTAAATCATATGGCCTATTAAATGAGTCATATGATTAGTTTATCCAATTTAATAAGTAGCGTTATGATTTATGAATTGTCAAATAATTGGTGATTCCTCAAAACCATCGCATGGCGACTTACAGATCCAGTAAACCATGTCCTCCAGAATAACAATTTTGAAAACAGCTTCCATTCCAGAACATGCAAATACTATGTGGTAGACAGTAACGAGAAAGAAAACACGTTCCTATTAAGCGCAAGCAGATCTACTCTGGATGCATTGACATGACATATTTGCCTAATGAAATGATATTCACATGACTGAAATGTGAATTACTCTCGAATGCATTTTGTTAAGGAATAGTAGGCTTTAATCCCTACCATTCACAACCATATAAGACCAAATAACCACAAATACGGCAAACTACCACAATTAGATATATTGCATAACATCTCTCACACTGACATCTAACCCTTGAGTTAAACAACCAAAACCAAGTCTACCACAGTTTCAAGTTCCCAACAAAGCAAAACTAAAATAAACCAACATAATGAAGTGACCACTGGAAGAGTCAAATGGTAATCAGCTTCCTCCTGCCTGCCTTAAGTACCTGCAGTAAAGAGGGAAAAAAAAATATAGGTCACCAAAACCGTTGAGTAATGCTATGGATATTGCAAATTTTACTACATAGGCTTTACCAACTTATGTGTCAACTTTTAAACTCAACACACCAAAATTTAATATATATATATAAAAGGGGTAAAGGAGATTTACTTATTATTTGAAAGTGAATTTTCTAACCCAAACCTTCTTTTTTTGTTTTTGATGAACCCAAACATATTTATGAGAGTTCTAAAACCTATGAGCTCCAACATTTAGTTTATCACTCTAATTTGGATCAAAGGATAAACTAACCTCAAAGCCAATCATCAGTAAGGCTTCAACAGCTGTACTTTATGATCCTCACACTAAAGTATCAGTCAAATTTCTTACATGCTAGTTTCTAAAATGTTTTAAGGACAAGCCAAGACAATTTTAAGTTCTGGAAGGAGTAGCCAACTTTTTTGGACTTCAAACAGGTAGCTGGTAATGACTTTATTGCATGATATTTCCACTGTTTAGTAATTCATAATATCCATCTATATACCATAAATTAAAATGAACCTGAGTTTCTGTGCATTGAACAAGACACTCAATTTAACTTCTTAAGTATGTAACATTGGAAATGAATTTGTATTCAGACAGTTTCACTAAGCAATTACAGTATTCTGTTGCACAAAATTCAGGCTCTAGATGGGCATAGTATGGAAAGCATATTCTGTAACACGTAGTGCCAGAAGTAAGTGATAGAATATTCAAATTATAAACACCGAGTAAAATATTTAAAATGGACAATTATTAGTAGCCCTATTATGACACTAAGTTAGTAACAACCCACATGTACCTGCTGTCACAAAAGGACATGTACAAAACTAGAGAAGATTGATACTACAACTAATTGTACAAAATTTCTTTGGGTACTAGCACCAATTGATTTCAAATGTGAACCTACAGGTTAGTCAAGTCCAGTGTGCAAATAGCGTACCTGTACAGCTATTTATCTGCATGACATAGATGCAACCACTAGTTCACAAATTACATGCCCCAACAGCTGAGGCTCTCTGGCATTGAACATCAAGCCTGTCAAGCAGTTTTGTGTAATTCAAAGAATGATCTAGTGGGTTGTTTACATCATCAGTTTCATTGTACCCTTTACTGCCATCATCTTCTGCACAACCAATGTCATCGAACCCACTTTCAACAGGCTGATTGGTATGAATAATCTTACCAAACAACTGAAAGGACCCGGTACCAACTTTTGGTGAGCTGCAGTATTGGGTTCCAACGAATTCAGTTCCAAAGGAGGAGTGCATACTACTCTGGCTATCAGGAGATAAGTTTTCAGACTGTGAACTTCCAATATTCAGCTCAGTAGACACACTTTTCAACTTTGGCACCATGTTGTTGCCAAAGGAATTATCAATGCACATACTGTTTTCACATATGAAGTTGGATAAACTGGATTTGCTGAATAGATTTTGCCTGGCTCCCTGCATGCTAGCAGGAAAATTGTTATAATTCAACAATGTTTGGCTCATGTGTCCCATTGTTGAATTAGTATATCCTGAGAAAGGAAAGAAAAGATCACCCTCTCCCTCAGTTAGCTGACCAGCGCTCTGAGGGGTTCTGAATTTCTTTGTGGGGGGTAATGCAGTGTGGACAGGTGCTGTTGGTGAAAGAACCTCAACTTGCCAAGGACTCACTCTCTTGGCATTATGCAGAACTTCAGGTTCATCCCATGTGACCTATAATATAGAGAAAGGATTACAGAAACTGAATGAGTCAATACGTAAAGCAGGTAAGAAATTTTGTGATTTGTTGTAGTATTACAATATTATCTCAATAATTCTAAGAGAGTAAGAGGTATATCAAAAGTCATAATCTACATGTCACCACAACCATACTAAATACACCTTTTTTTTTTTTTTTATATAAGTAACTAAATACAGACACACATACCCATATTATTAACTTAGAAAGACAATTATACTGCTGAAACCAAGTTTCACAGCATAAAGCAAAGAAGCAAGTTGCCAGTATCCTTATCAACATTTTTTTTAATGAATAAGCAAAATTCATTCATCAAAAAACAGAGCAGAAAAAAAGCTACGAAGAGAACAATCTGGAAACCAGAAACAAGCTAAAACAAACTACCCCCTATCAAAAACAGAAAAAGGAATTCTCCATAAGCTACAAAGACACTTATTCTGAATAGAGCACTAGAAAACTTTACTCACTGTTAACTTGTATCTAACATCCTTCTTAAATATCTTTAAGAATTTCACATTCAGAACAAGCACTGTTTGTATGAATTCTAGCATTATGCTTCATCCATATACGGTTTAACACAGCAACCCATGCCACCCTCCCAATCAACTTTTGAAAACTTTTCCTTTTAAGCTCTTTCACAGCTCAATGAATCTCCTCAAGCCAACTTCCAATTCTTCTGTTGAGAAGAAAATTTTAAAACAGCACACCATATCCAATTAGAGAACGAGCACAGAAATAAAATATGTTCAATAGCTCAATTCTACTTCTACAAAAAAAATCACATAACAAATCTCCTTTATATCCCCAACCAGCAAGCCATTGCCTAGTGGAAAGCCTATTTTTCAGAGCTAGTCAACATAGAAAAGCATGCTTGGAAATAGCTTTAGGAGACCAAACCAGCCTCCACCAAACAACACAGGATCTTTTCACACTACAACTAAACACCTTATTTGTAGGTGTCAACCATTCTGCCTTATCCTTCCCCACCAGTTGAATCTCATTAAGTCTTTCCCTGCACCATAACTAAGTCATCTAATCTGGCAGGATGCCAAAGCTCTTGACCATTCACTAAGCACCAAAGAAACTTTTGCAGAGACACTAGCAGCATCATAAACCATTCTAAAAACCAAACTTTGGCAGCAAAGGAATACCCCCATCAACATTAGTTCACTTTCATTGTATAGTTTATAAATCAGAAGCATAAATTCAGATAATCAGAGCATATAAATGTCAAGCATAAACACTACAAGTGTATGTTTAATCTACCAATATTGTTAGGTTTGTAAAAGTGCAACAAAGCTTGCAAACTTCCAAATCTCAAAAGGTAATCAGCAAGATATAATAATATCGCACACAAACAGCTCAAAAATATAGTTATACAGTGTTCACACAAGCACACACAGAAGCACAAATGTATATGCATGTATAAAGACTTAATACATCCCCAAATCTAGATCATAATTATAACGACTGTTTGACCTTGTAATGCTCATCCAGGACCTATAAACTAATCTTGACTGCAGCTAATGCAAAAATAACTCCAATCAGCTTCATTCTAGGAAAAGAGAACTCTATAGGATGTAAACAGTCTCATTCCCTTACAACGTCTATTCACATCAAACATAAATCATAAGGTAAACAGGAAATGTGCAATTAACAATAAATATTTTATTTTATCCTCCGCCATTGCATTGGAAGATTCAAAAACAGCCCATCGTTGTCAAATATCCAAACACAAAAGCAATTTAATCCTCATCAATAAAAATATCCCCACCTCCCCCCCCAAAAAAAAAAAAAAAAAGATTTCTGAAATCAGCATACAACGACTGCATAATTGATAATTCCCCCTAAAACAAAATGGGTTCCATTTTTTTTTTTTTTTTTTTTTTTTTCGATAGGTATGATAGATTTGAACCTATGGCCCACTCCATGATTATTGCTCATTTTCGTCGGACCAATACGCCAATGGTGTAGGCGGGCAGACCACAAAGGACATTAAATCACACTATTCTAAACACAGCACAGCCTCTATCAATATTCAATAATTTTGGAATAAAAATCAGAAACAAACCAATCACACATAAGTACAAAAAACAATGTAACAAATGAATGTATGTGTATGTATGTATTATACCTGAAGCATGCGCCAAGGAGAGCCCTGCCATGACCCACCATCCGGAACAACAGCAGCCGAAACCGTTCCCTGAAACCACGTCATCCTGGAAGAATCCTCAGTCTCCATTGCCATCTTCACTTTCATCCCAGAGGTCCAGAACACATTCAAGGCTTCTTCAACCACTTCTGCCTTCAACACAAAGTCCGACCACCCGGCCCTCGGATAATACACCACCTCGAATGGTAAGCCCTGGGCCGCTAACTCCGCCGCCTCCGCCACCGCCTCTGCCGTTAACTTCCCCATCCCGATCCTCGAGAATCCGTCTCTGGCACAGGCATTATCGTCCTCGGGCTTCAGCCTCGTAGTCCCGCCGCCTATCTGCGAGCTCCACCTGGCGGCGGCGCAGTCATTGTTAAACCGCACGGCGCGCCGGACACCGACGAACATCTGGCCCCTCGTGTTCCTCATGAACACGACGGAATCGCCGGCGACGAGCTTCTTGTGGTTGACGAACTTGCTCCAGCCGGTGGTGAGCAAGTGGCGCCTCGGAGTTCCGCGATAGATGTGGCGGAATTCCCAGACCACGCCGTGAACGTCGGTGACGGACAAGGTCTGCACCGGCGGCTCGGCCTGGTAGTTCAGCGGAGGAAAGATTGAGTCGGCGCAGAACCTCGGGACGGAGAATCCGCCGCCGTTGTTGGCATCGGACGGCGTGAGAATCTTCGCGAAGGACAAGATTTTATCCTCACCCGCAGCGGCGGCGACGTCGTTTCGGCTCCTAGAAGGCTCCGATGGGCAGTCGACGAAGCTCTGTTGAGAGTGAATAGGATGGAGGAGGAGCCTGGCGAAAACCTCGTCGGTAACCGGATCGGCGAGGAAATCAACGGCGGAGATTCGGCAAGAAATGAGAGGCCTGGAGAGAACGGTAGGGGAGAGAAAAGTCGGAGGAGGAGAGGATTGCTCCACGTGGCCTTGAGGGAAATAGTAAACCCTAGAATGAACGATGGGGATTTGGACGGAGGTGCCGGCACAGGCTCGCCAGATTTTGGAGTCGAGGCGGCGGAGATTGCCCGGCGGCGAAGGTGGGTGAAGCTGAGGTGGCATCTCGCAAAATCTCAATCTTATTNAATTTGATAATTGACTATCGAAAAAACTAGAAGAAGATCAAATTAATAGTTTTGTCAACGACGTCCTTGTTCTTAGTGGACCTAAAAAAGCCATGGCCAAAAAGACCATTAAATGGACACCAAATCAAGCATATTAGGCTCTCACTAGTAGTGGGCCACTACAAGTCTACAACCACAATTGAAGTATGGAACTAAGCATTAAACCCTACAGCCTGTGACATGGAATGAGCATAGGAGATATATCTTCTCTCTATTACTTTGAGAAGTGAGACTTGAACTCTACGTTTTTTGAGAAATAAAATATATTTACGCATTGAATACATGTATTATCTCTCTTACAATATATGAGCTCAACAATCATATAGGATTCTAATTATTAATGGAGGATTGTGGAGCTCACATATTATAAGAGAAATAATGTATATATTCGATATATAAGATAATTATCAATAGAAAGACACTATTGTAGGAGATACTTGCTGGTCCTAAACGTAGCCTACATTACTACATGACTATCTGTTGTTTTCTCATTGTATGTTTGGAGTTTGAACACATTGTAAAAGGCCTAATAAGAATAGGAGCAATACAACTCTAAAACAGCTGGGCTAAAAACATTATAGACTTCTTGAATTTCCAAAGCTGTGGACAACCCCAAGTCCAGATTTGGACCCAGCTCGCTGTGAACGTTATAAACTTCTTGAATTTCCAAAGCTGTGGACAACCCAAGTCCATATTTCGTGAAGGCCGAATTACACACAAGGTAAACTTATGCAACTGTTGATTTTGTGCTCTGGTTGGTGACAGACGTGGTTCAACTTCTTTTTCTTTTCCTGAAAAAGTGGAAGCAGTTTTGTTACCCAAAAGGGCCAAAACCAAAAGAAACTTCTGGCCAGGACCATCTCCATCCTCATGGTCAAAGAGCCAGCTGGAGAAAAGAGGACATGGGAATTGGTCCATAGAAAATACAAGCAAAAGTCTACTTAGCAACATTGTGGGGCTAAGTAGTTTAACAATCTAGAAACATGAATAAAAGATCAAGCTGTATACCTGGATAAGAAAAAATATGGTCCTACTTCATGTCTTATAACGAAAGTAAAACAAGTATTGTGCTAATGGTTCCGAGTGAATCTATGTACACATTACTTTTTTCAAAACTTGTGGAGGTTGCAACTTGCAAAGTTTCAATTAGTAGATGAATAAATGATGATACGGTGGACTCATATTTCCACTTATCGCAATTTACCAGCTCAATGAATTGTGAAAAGATTGTAAAATATGTTGTGTATTTAGACTCTTACTTTGTTTAATGACACCCCCTCTCTAACGTGCCACAGACGAAATTTACCATAACTAATACCCATATATTTTTTCAACTCAATTTAAATTATGCATTGGTTGGCCAACAAATGGAGGAAGTAACGAGGAATTGAATAGGATAGACTTTTGGGCAAACCATTTATTAAATTAAGCAATTAATTTCAAGGAATCGGTCTAATAGTTTTAAGGTCTCATGAAATATTAGGTTCAAAATTTTTATTCAACATCTTAGGATTACATCCACGGTCCTCTCTATATATAAGGAGTAATTACATGATACGTGTGGGATGACAAACGCATACACCTAAGAGAATAGTTTATATTCCCACCCTGAACCTACTCCAGTTAGGTCTTTTTCCCCCCTTCTTGAAAGCGAGAGCTTGGGACAGCTCTTTGAAAGTTGAAACTTTACAACACGCATGGTTACACATTGACATCAATCAGTTGTTTACACAATGGCTTGGATCTGTACCTTGAGTCTTGAAAAGATAAGCTCTTGGCAATAGACATGTCAATCATAAAATACAAAGCAAGAATATTAGACTGACCACTTTTGAAGATTCATGTAGCTCACCACCGTGTCCTCATTCTCAAACCGTGTGGATATGCATATGATATTTGAATATTTCGTTAGTATTCGAAAATTAGTCAAAATATAAAATTAAAAAAAAAAAAAAAGAAAAAAAAAAAAAAAAAATACTTGAGAGTTGAAACTTGAAACGTTTGAGGAAGCTTCTTCTTAAATCCAGGCTGTATCTTCAACTTCAATAAATATGATGTTTGTTTCTATATGCAGAGAAGATGCATCTTAATAAAATGCAATAACTTTTGAAGAATTGCAATTAAAGATAAGACAAAATGGTTACAAATTCGAATCTCCTAACACGACAATTTTCATTTCGTACATCAGTCAACAATGTGTCTTAATTTCAAACCTTATAGACAATTTGTTGTGAATAGCATTAATTCATTGTTTTTCTTTAATTAAAATATAAAGGGACTCATTAAGTTTATGAATATAGTAAGACTATATAATATATATATAGTACAAATAAAGTTAAAACCTCCTTATCCCACAAAACTCTATCCCCTAATATACGCGGCATTTGGACCCAATCTGACTATAGCTCACAGCCTTACACCCAAATATTAAAATACACTCTTCAAGTGCCACAAGTTATCAACATTCTATTAGAAATGTACCCTTTGATTAACGGAGATATGGAACTCATCTCGTGGCTTAATTAATCTTGCAGCCAAGTATGTCTATTGTAAGATCATAGGAGTAGCTTTTTTATCCAACCACTACATTTGCTTGTTGATTTGGTTCCTTTATTCAAAAGGCCGTATGGGGAAGGTGATAAAAATAAAATCATGGTTAAATTATAATTTTGATCCGCGATCTTTGATTTTTGATTTTAAATCATACTATACTTTAAAAATATTTCAAAAATATCCTTATTGATATATGATGGATAGAAAATACTAACATAACGAGTGTAATTCATGAAATCGAAATCACTTTAATGTAGTGGAGCCTATCATGTGGCGGAGCCTATCGTGTGGTATGAATTTTGTTGATCAAATCAACTGTTTCCATTCATTAAATGACGTAAAGGATATTTTTTAATCAATTTTTAAAGTATGGAGACAATAAATACTTTTTTCCTTGAAATCACGTAGGATTAAAGATAATTCTCCCAAAATACCCTTAGGTTTATAAACAAAATGCCAAATGAATTACCCATCACTTTTATGTAGATTCCTTCAAATAATTAATAAGAAAAATAATATGGGTAATGAATCAAATCATATATCCTTAAATGATAGTTTAACATTTCCAAGTAACACAATCGTGATACATGAACAGGATAATTATTTTAAATTATTGTATTTAATGGTTATGAAGACATCATGTCTTGTTAATCAAAATAATTTATTTTTAAGCAACACTTTATTCTAGGTACATGTAGGGTTCAGAATCTTTACGTAAACCCAAAGACAATTAATTTGTAGAGTATGGGTCAAGGAACTAGAATTAGTAAGGGACTAATAACAATAGATTATCACTCTTTTAACTGTTTTTTCTTTCTCGTTTCCATCCCTCCCTCTCTATTATATAGTCACTCTCACCCTCATCTCCATCGTCCACGTGCTCCCCATCCATGAATTTGCTCAAGTACCTGTCACGTCAGGCAGCTTCTTTTCATCTCTGTGTGAGTGGCGGTAGGTTAGGAGGCACTGTTCAGAGGTCTTCTCCACATAAATGCGGCCAGAAAAGCTGTTGCAATGCATTGAATACGGTGGCAGCAGCCTTTCCCTCAGATATTTCCTCATCCTTATCGTTCCTGAATATGCTTTGAGCTTATCTTGATCAGGTGGAGTCCTCGGACAGTCAATCAGGCTTTTCCCCTACTCAGTTAGTCTCCGATATCATATCAAAGTAAAACATCTTCCTCGGACAGGTGATGTCCTCCTCGGACTGGAGATATCCTCCTCGGACAGCGATGATTCTCTACCAGGAGGATTCCACTCCACTCTGGGCCTTGCATTCTCCGCATCCTTCTCTTCGGATGTGAAACAGTCCTCTCTTGGGTATTCGGCCCATTAACTTGGGCCTGACCCCCTTATCCCCCACAGTACAATTATATTTTAATACTATAAACATTAAAAAAATTAAAATGAATCGTACTAAATGCACACTTCAAATATTAAATAATCTCCAAATAGTAGATACAATCATACAAATCAAAGTATCCTTTTGTTGTGGGTATTACAAAGATCAAAGATATAGAAGAAAGATGTTGGATTAGAAAACAAAAATGTTTTAGAAAAAATTATTTAATACTCCAAGAGTACCATAAATGCATACTCCATTGTTATGTGAGAGAAGAGAATACGTATTTATGATACTCTAAGAGTACTCAATAATTACTCTTTTAGATAGCAAAAGAGTATTTTTAAATTAAAACAAATTTTCCTAAACATAGAAAAGCAAATACACAGTCTATTAGGAAATAAACAACATTCTCATAAAAGTGGGAATTCAAAAATTCACGCACATATAAATTTCCTTGTTTGTTGGTTATCTTTAGGGGATTTGAAATTTATTAGGCAAGGTAGTTGAAATTTATTAGCCACTATAAACCGTATAACCCCATAGCCCCAACACAAAACACACGGTCAAATCCTCAAAACACAAAAAAAAAAAAAAAGACTATACCCCCCCCCCCCCCCACACACACACACAGTGATTTAATGAAAGAGTATATCAAAACACAATAAACTGTGAAAGAAAGAGAGAAAGAGAGAGCTAAAAAACCAGATGAAGCGGCGGTGGCGACAGATCAAATGGGTTGTTTTAGTTTTTGAGTAATTTGAGAATTTTGGCATCTGGGTATTAGTATGCTTTCATTCAAATGAAACTTATGGTTGTTTAGATTGATAAATATATGGAATGCTTTGCTTAAATTCAGGCTTTTATTTAATGGGTTATTTTAGTTTTTGAGTAATTTTGCTAATTTAGTTTCTGGGTAATAGTATGAGTTTGGGTAATTGTGATTTTTGGTGATTTCAACTTTTGGGAGTGAGAGTGAGTTTTGATCCGTTTTGGGATGTGTTTTTTTGATTTTTGGTGTTAGAATAACGGAAAACATTGAGGTGGGTTACGGAGCATTCACGGTCAGAATCACAGATGGGCAAAGTGTCAAAATTTAAATCACGGGTAAGCACATAAAATTAGAGGCAAATTACAGATGGGTAAAGTGTAATTATCCCTTTCTCTTTTCTCATGTTTTACATTCCCTAACAACTTCCCTTTCCCACTATGACTAAACTATTTCTAATTTTACAATCAAACAAAAGAATGTTCAAAAAAATTTTATATATATTCTAAAAAAACCCTTCAAGATTACTTTAAGTGGGAAACACTCACTCTCAAAAGAAATTCATATTTTGGATGGACGTGAATACTCTTGGTTATCAAATTAACAAGAGGGAAAATAAGTACATAAAAAAACAAACAAACAAGAGGAAAACGAAAAACATGCAAAAGAAAACAAATAATAATTCAACAAACATTAACCAACAGTTTGACCCGTAACGAGAACGACAAAGCACCGGTTCACACGCGGCATGGGCTCGGCGAAGCAGTGAGACCAGACCAACCGGCAATTGGGTTGGAAGGGAACATTGTGGGTCCCACCTGATAGCTACTCATCAAGTAGTCCCAATCTAATTTATCAGATGAAAAGATCTTTTATATTTATGGAGTCCAATTTCAGGTCTCACAGTACAACTGCTTGCAGAGAACTATTTGTGTCCAGGTCTATGCCAAAACCCAAAACTATAGCAACACGTTTTGTACATATATTTTGTCACAACTTCATCATGCATCAAGTAGAAATAATTGAATTGCATTTCACTACACCCTACACATTTGTTTGGCACGGGCTTATAAGCGCCCTTTTTAATTTTTAACTATTAATTTTTATGTACAAATTTTTAAATTTTATTTTTCAAAATGCAAATATAAATTAGCAAACTTTCATAAAAAAGTTAAATAAATTTGGTGTGTTTGGGAACTATTTATTTAACCTTTTGTTTTACTGAAAGTCTAATAAAGTATATTTAAAATTAGCAAAAGTGAGCAAAAAATATTTTTTTTAAAATGAGGTTTTAAAAATTTGTACTAAAAAAATATTTGACTTTTAATTTGATTCCAAACACATACTTGTTATTGTGGTTCATATGTAAGTGATATATATTAAGGTAAACTACGTATTTAGTTTCTATCTTTTAAACTAGAAGATTTTAAAAAAACTTACAGGGATGTATATCCAAAAGGGCCTAACTCTTGGATACACAGCACAAGTTTTAAATCTCTTTAACTTACACTCATTTTCTAATGTGGGATTAACCCACTGTTTTTTCTTTGAGAATACTAAGTATTTTTAATACACACACACACGAATAGAGGAGAGAAGGTCTTAAAGAAACTTACAATACTGTATATTCAAAATGGCCTAACTTTTGGATATACGGCAAATACTTTAAACCTCTTTAACTCACACTCATTTTTCAATGTTGGATTAACCCACTATTTTTTCTTTTGAAAATACTAAATATTTTTAACACACACATATAGGGAGAGGGGAGAAGGTCTTAAAAAAACTTATAGTGGTGTATATTCAAAAGGGTCTAACTCTTGGATACACAGCACAGGTTTTAAACATTTTTAACTCACACTCATTTTCCAATGTGGGATTAACCCACTATTTTTTCTTTTGAAAATATTAAGTATTTTTAACACGCACGTACACAGGGAGATGGGAGAAGATCTTAAAAAAACTTATAGTGGTGTATATTCAAAAGAGTCTAACTCTTAGATACACAGCACAGGTTTTAAACTTTTTTAACTCACACTCATTTTCCAATGTGGGATTAACCCACTATTTTTTCTTTCGAAAATATTAAGTATTTTTAACACGCACACACACGGGGAGATGGGAGAAGGTCTTAAAGAAACTTACAGTGGTGTATATCCAAAATAGCCTAACCCACTCACACTCATTTTTAAATATGGGATTAACTCACTGTTTTTTCTTTTGAGAATACTAAGTATTTTTAACACACACACAGGAAGAGGGAAGAAGACTTGTTAATTTAGTCACTAATATTTGTGTCAATTTGATCTATAACTTTTCAGTGTTTTGTTAATTTAGTCAATATTATTATCTCTTAAATGAAAATTGTTGATGCGGCACATGACGAATATAAAAATTAGTTTATGTTGATGTAACAATAAACTAATTTTTTATTTTAGTTGTTTGTCACGTCAACAATTTTTATCTAAAAGAAAATGGCAACTAAATTAATACGACACTAAAATGTTAGGGACCAAACTAACATAATTGAAATATTAGAGATGAAATTCAAACATGATGTAAAGGACAGAGACCAAATAAGTAATTTACCCCCATATATAATTCATTCACAAATTAATAAATATAAAAGTTGTAGCAATGAGTGTGATAAAATGTAGATCTGAAAATGATTTAATTGTTTTTATTTTTATTTTTTTTTTTTGGATTTTTTAATTTTTTAATTTTTAATTTTTTTTTTTGGTCAACAAACTATATAATATTAAACTTAGGAGTTAATAAGTCTATTACACCTTAGACAAGCTTTATCAAAAGCTAATATACTTTCCACCACAGGCGGTGGATTCAAAAAGATAGCAAAAGAAGCTAAACTAGTAGCACCAAGCTTGGCTAACGCATCAGCACATTGGTTGGCCTCCCTATAGATATGAATTATCTGCTTGTTGGGAATCTCTCTCACCAGGTTTCTGCAATCAGTTAACAATGGCTCTATTAACAAGTTGGCAGTATTATTGTTCAAAAGCAAAACAACACTTAAGGCATCCAGCTCAATGATGAGATTATTTAACCCCATCTCCTTTGCTAATAAAAGACCATCTCTTAGGGCCCACAGCTTTGCCATGCAGCTGTTAGAGCACCCAAGAGGCCTTACATAGCCTTTCAACCAACGCCCATCATGGTCTCTAATAATACCACCTCCTCCTACACGCCCAAGATTGCTAAATGCAGACCCGTCTGAATTAAGCTTTGCCCACTCCATTGGAGGCTTTTCCCAACCCAATTGTTTTTACTTAAGTTGAAGTGGTGGTCCATATGTAATTATAATGTAATTCCCCTGTAAATTTTGATAAAGAACAAATTGTGGGCGACAAAATTTTGTGTCTAAAGAGAATTGAAGTGTGTGACTATGAGCATGGCACGCCCTGTCCTTTCAGTGTGCCTTGAAATCTCTGAAACAAGTCGGTGAGTTAGGATTTGGCACCAGCTGTAATATCAACTGCCCAACTGCTTCTTGCTAACGTTACATCAGTGAGACACCATAAGGCTCCAAAATCCCATAAATAAAGCCACGTGGGCGGCTAGGATGCAATGATGATACCACTCTCCGTTCATATTACATGAATGCAAGTATGCAATCACCACAACTTATAATATAGCGCGTGGTTACAAGCTCCAAGACATGATCAAGATCAAGCTAGCTCACATTATTAGTGCCACAAAAGACCAATCAATCAAGCTTATATTTTCTCCACACAAAAAAAAAAAAAAAAATGCAAGATTCTATTTACTTGTCTAAAAAAAAAAAATCCAGCTTTTATTTTCAATGCTTTTTAAAATAATAATTGTGGGGGAGGAAGCATGAAGAGAAGGAATTATCAACAGGACCCACTCAAGATATAATTAGGTCCAACTGTTCATCAGATCAAACCCAACCTAATTCAGACAACCTAAGTACTTGGCGAATCAGGAAAGTTGAGGGTTACGACCTGCTCGAGAAGTCCAAGGAGCCAATGCTCCTCGGAAGATAGGAGGAAGGGCACTAGAGTTTAGTTTGAAAGGCCAAGGAGGACTATGAGGACAAATAGACAAAATAGAAAGGAAATTTCTAGATAAAGCATCCATCTGTATTAAATACCCTACAACAACTCTCTTTGCCTCATTAATGGCAAAATGACTCTTGAACAATGACTTCACAATCTGTAATCTACTCTACCACCAGTAAGGCAGTAATGTGACAAGTATCCAAAGAGAGATTAATAGCCCTTCAAGTGGAAGGCTGTGATGCAATTCAAACTACTATAAATAAGAAGGAAGATCATCCTTGAAGGGGGATCAAACAAAGTTTAGAGAGAGAAATAGAAAAATAAAGAGAGAAAAATACCAGTGTAATACCGAGAATTGTATTTCTTAAGAACAATTGTCCCTTAGCCATCCTGAGGAAAGAATTATATAAGAAACTTTCTTTTCTTGTTATATTTCTATAAAGTATTGTCATTCTTGCAAAGCCCAATTCTTTAATTATCAAGTCGTAGTCCTTAGGAATCAAAGTGTTGGCCTTAACTACCCATCTCTACAAATTAGTTGTATTGAGCCTTTGTCACTAAGGCCTAGTTTTAAGATCTGCCCCGTACAATAATAATAATAATAATAATAATAATAATAATAATAATAATAATAATAATAATTGTTTAGAAATCTGTTGCAAAGGGCTTCGTGGAACTAGATGCCAAGATCTCCCTCAACCCCCAAGCTCTAACACTTAGGAAGCTATCATTTTGCCTAATAGGAATGTGGTTCAATGGTCCCTTACGGTAGTAATGAATAATTTAATTGAAACAAAACAATAAAATTATCAAAATTTATTGGGTAAATTGCAAATTACACCCCTAAAGTTTGGGGGTGTTCGGATTTTACACTCTAAAGTTTTGAACTTTGGATTTTACCCCTTGAAGTTTGGGGTATTTGGATTTTACACCCTAAGGTTTCAAACTTTGGATTTTACCCCCTAAAGTAAGAGAGTAGTTGAATTTCACACTTCCAAATTTTGAAACTTTAGGGTGTAAAATTCAAACACTCTCAAACTTTAGAAAGTAAAATCCAATCATCCCTAAAATATAGGGAGTAAATTTCAAATTCTGAAACGTCAGAGTGTAAAATCCAAATACCCCCAAACATTAGAAGGTAAAATCCAAAATTTAAAATTTCAGGGTGTAAAATTCAATCACCTTCAAACTTTAGGGGTGTAATTTACAATTTACCCAAATTTATTTGATAAAGCTAAAAAACACTTGGAAGAAATTTTTTTATTGATATTAGGTATAGGAATGGTGTAATCCAAATAAGAATTACGACACCTTTTCAATAACAAATAGATACTCTTATCTTGTTGTTAGATTCAGTAATTCTTCTTGAAAATTGATATATTTGGGACTTTAAAGTAGGATTTTTCTGATCCGTTTTTGTTCGCTTTTGATTCTTTATTGAGGAGTTTCAAAAAGGTCATAAGAGAATAAACCTTTTTTTTTGTCTTTTTAATTGGTATAAACCATAAAGAAGATAGTATAATTTGGGAGTCTGTGTTGGGTTTAAATTATATAGTTCATCCTATACTCTACTATAATTGGAGTAATAGTCTTTGGTGCTCATTTTTCAAATATCCCAAAATAGACCTATCATCTATAATTAAAATAAACTTTAAAAATATACTTAATAGATAATACTTAACTGAAATTGTAAAACAATCAATTTTAAATTCTTAAATAATATCACACATATTTTCGGAGAAATATTAAATGTTTTGTTAATAACTCTCAATCGAAGCAGAACTGCTAATTGTCCCTAACTTCGAAAATTCTTCGACAAAAGCCCACCATCTGAATCAACAATTAAATTTAGAAATTGAAAGCCTCTATAACCATTAATATGAAACTACTCTCAATTATCATTTTAAAATTTGACTTCGATTGCAGTTTCCACATGAATTAATAATGTTCAAGAGTTGCGTTGCGTGCAACTGCTTCCAGCAATTTGTTCACAGTGTCATCACCAATCAGTAGGGTAAGAACAAAAATATGAAAAGCCAAAGAAAAGTAAACAAGGGACAAATCCAAATTTTCCTTAAAAAATTAAAGACAGAAAGATAAAACACAGTTTACGGTCTGAGTTTTAGATTAATACAAATTAAAATTAAGACTTTTCAAAACTGACCTACTTGGTCTCTAACTCTAATTTAGTCTTTAAATCATTATACTCGTTTTTTTCTTATTCCTCACTGTAATTAAGGATCAAGTTGGTAAATTTAAAATAATTTTAAACCTACTTGACGTTTGTTTAAACATTTTACACCCCAATAAAAATGCGGAATACAACCTAACCTACCCTATAAAATAATGGGTGTGAAACCTGTGAGGTCCTGCAAGCTCACGCTCTAGGAAGAAGAGTGTGGTCTCTAGGTTTCTTAGAGGACACAAAAAAGTCAAAGGGATTCAAACTCGAATCACGTGAGATTCTTACAGCCTGTTAGTGGGACCTTCCGACGTGGAAGGCGTCGAAGTCATCTTCAAAACCAATTAAGTTCCATTTTTTTAAAAATATTTTTAAGACCCTTCCTTTTTAACAGATCGCCTTTCCGACGGTTGATTGTGGCCGTCGATTTGAGTGACTTTTGTAAAATTTGGATGTGGATTAGAGACTCTTACAGCTGTAATTGTTTGGCAAAGTTTTTAGTCAAAAAAGTTTAAGGTCCCACCTCTGCCGTTTTAAAACGTTTCTTATATGATGTGTTAAACAGCTTTGCCTTTCCTGTCATGTTTTAAACGCTCCTGATAAGTACTCCCCAAATGTTCCGAGTACGAGAATGATTTTTATTCATTATTCTTTTTTTATTATTATTTCCAGTTGGCCACCCTCACTTTAAATCTCACATTTGCCCTTTAACCCTTGTGCCCTTTGGGCCTAAATTATTTGTACCCATTTTTACTTTTTTTTCTATATATTCGCATGTGACAAGACTCGTGACAGTCTCACTTAGACTAGCTTTTTACTTAAATAAGCATGAGCAAACAAGTCTATCACATATACTTGTTTTTCTTTGATATGTAACATGTGATTGTACTAGTAATGCCGTGCAAAGCTTCACATTCAGTGAATTGAGGAGGATACAAACAAGCGGGACGTAATCGTAATCATATTCAAACATGTGTCGTATTTGTAAAGTGTGTAATACCATTGACACAAAACAAGTCAATATTTTGGTTACTTGGATTCCCTTTTACTAATTTTCAAAACTTTAAGTACCATATTGGCTGAATAAGATGTGCTTGTACAAATAATGTCGAGCAAAGCTTCACATTCAGTGAATTTGGTGGAACTAATACAAATGAGAGTGATGTATGTTCATTTTTCAAACAAGTGTTATGTTCATATGGCGTCTAGTAATGTACGATTTATTTTGTGATGTGTAATAAATTATTATACAAATAATGTAAAACAAAACTTTCTATCACTGATGGATTTAGTATATTGAATGAGACACGAGAGTGACACATAATCAGGGACGAAACCAAGATTCAAACTTAGGAGGGGCTAAAGTTCTTTGTTCTTAGATTTTAAAAAATTGGAATATCAATACTAGAGGTTGACAAAGTTGCATTATTAATATTAATTTATTAATTATTATTTGTATTTTTTCTTTTGAAAAAAAATTTAATAATGAGATTTTATAATCAAGAGTTTTGCAAGTCAATTGACACGTCTTAATATTTTCAAAGTCTAATTAATGTGTGGATGAAGCAATTAATATGTGACATAGGAGTTGTCTCTATGGCTATGATGATAGAGTCATTTGAGAGGGGTATAGAGCTCTCAAGAGAGAGGGAGAAATTGGATAAAAGTTATTGAGATTTTTTTTTTTTTTTGCTAGAATTTGTAATTAATTTGTTGTTATTGTTTTTGTTTGGGGGCAATGCCCCTTCTGCTCTTGAATAGTTTCGTCCCTGCACATAATCATTTTTAAAAACATGTCGTATCTGTATCACATGTAATATATTGGAACAAATCGACACAAAACCAAGTCAATGCTTTGCTTACTTGGATTATTTGATGATTTTTCTTCTCATAAAATTTTCAAAACTTTTTAACCAAATAACGTATTGCCCCAAAATTCCAAATAACTGAATAAACCGAGAGAAGGAAAAGGATAGTCAAAAACTTCAGTGTGACATTTTCCTAGAGCCGTGCCCAAATGGCCAAAGCTCTCTCTCTCTCCAGTGGGCTAAAATCGTCAAAGGCAATTTAATAGTCCCAGACAAAGCAGAATCAGACTGCGACAAAATTTTGGCTCACACAGTAAAGAGAAAAAAAAAAAAATCTGAAATAATAACAGGGTGCGTATTAGAGTTTATAAACCCAAGGTCCCCTACCCACTTTACAAAAGCCAATTTCCTGGAAGTACCCCATCTCTCTGCACAAAAGAGCTCTAGCCCATTAGAGCCCTCCAACAAGTGCATGCACCTCTCTCTTTGCGTCTGTGTATATAAAACCCAAACTCTTCCTTTCCTCAATTCTGTACACAGCCCCAGCTATTCTCAACAATCCCAAATTCAATACCTTTCTCTGTGTCTTTCTTTCTATCAAAGTTGCTAGCTTTTTTCTAAAATGGAAGCCTCTTCTACTACTTCTTCATCTGATTCTTCCTCTTCAGACTCATCTTTATCTAGCAAAACACCAAGAAATCACAATAGGCCTGAGAAGATCAAAGGTCCTTGGAGTGCAGAGGAAGATAGGATTTTGACTCGTTTGGTTGAACGATATGGGGCTCGGAACTGGTCTGTGATAAGCCGATACATAAAGGGTCGGTCTGGCAAGTCGTGTAGGCTTAGGTGGTGTAACCAGCTGAGCCCAAACGTGGAGCACAGACCCTTTTCTCCAGCTGAGGACGAGACCATCTTGGCTGCTCATGCTCAATATGGTAACAGGTGGGCCACCATTGCTCGATTGCTCCCTGGTCGGACCGATAATGCTGTGAAAAACCACTGGAACTCCACGCTTAAGAGAAGGGTCAAGGATCAACAAATGATAGAAGGTGGGGGTTGTAGTATTAGTACTAATAGTTTGATTAATAATGAGGGTTTTGCCTCAGGATCTTTGCATTGCAATAATGGTTTTGATGAAGATGAGCAATTTACGGCTTTGACACTTGCGCCGCCGGGGATTGGTGGCGGTGGTGGTGGGAATGGTGGCGTGGCGGAGCGGAGGTCGGAGAGTTTGCCGACGGGGTTTTGGGATGTTATGAGGGATGTGATTGCTAGAGAGGTTAGAGACTATGTGAGCTCAACCTTGTCTGAGAATTCGGGCTTTCACTAATGTTTGTCTTTTTGAGGGTCGTGTAATGGTTCATGTTGTTGTGGTTGGGGTAGGAGTAAAATTTGGGGTTGAATTTGTTAAAATGTAATTAATGGTTATAAAGTCTACAAGGCAAATTGTAGTATGAATTTTATTGCCTCAGCTACAAACAAAGTGTTTAACAAAATTTTGAGAAGTGCTTGAAGTAAAATGGTATTGGCCAATTCTCCATAGCCGCCTAGATTTCGATCTCTAAATCTCCTTTTCCCACTTATATTAAAATAATAATAATGTTGAGGATATGAAATTTTTCACAATGGCACCAATAAATTCTATCCCAAAAAAAAAAAAAAAAAACCGTTGGGGTCTCATGCAGTTTACCTTTCTCACTGTATGTGGGTATCATATAATTGTGAGATCTACATATTATAAGAGGACAGATATATCTATCAAGTGCATAAAATAATTGTTGTTGTTTTTATATTAAAAATACCTATAGCCATAGTTTGGAATATAAGAGAGGACAATGAATTTAAAAATTCAATTTTATTTTCTTATCCATAAGCAACAACAATTAGAACATACATTCTAAATTCATTGAATGGTGGCTAACTACCAGTATATGGCCGCATAAACAGCTCATGTTCATGGATTCGTCCCATCAAGATCTGCATTGCAGCGAGTTAAGAATTTTCCCTTTCAATTATTGAGAAGAATATTATATATATTCATAAAATCGATCAGGATTTTTTTTTATAATTATTATTCATATTTCAGAAAAAAGATGATAATTTTCCATTGAGAAGGAATAAATATTAAATCCCAGTGCAACCCTTATTGCTTAACATACCTTGACCATCATTTTTCTAAAAAATAAAATACGGATAGAGGTAATAATAAACCAACAAATTGTGAAATTTTAATAAAAGGTGCCCTTTGAAAATATGAGTTCAATTAATCTCATAGGCCCAGATGCAAACCCAAACAGTGGCACTTCAGATAGACTCTTTTTTTTTTGGGGGGGGGGGTTGGGGGGGTGTGGGATAGAGGGATGATATTCGAATACAAGCAAAGTTACAGACACAACAATTTTCACAATAAATTTACCATGGATAGATCACCCAGGTTCGGATCCATAAGCAGTGACAATTGCCCTATGAAGACTCGCTTTCGCTACGGCTCCGGTGGGTTCCCTTAACCAAGCCACTGCCTATGAGTTCAATGCATCTATATGATATTTCAAGACCTATACCCATCTCACGTGCGTGATAGGAATATATAATATAACTTGTGTGAGACTATGAGAGAGTTGAAGGTAAATGATGAAAATAGGGATGGCAAAACTTTCTTACCTTACTTAACTCACTTTGTCCTATTATATCTCACATGGGTTTTTCCCGTCTCACGGGTTTTGCATGCCCCTTTTCTCTTTCATTTTTATCCCACCAATGATAAAACCACCTAATTAGGGATGCAAAATGTCTCTACCCATAACCTACTTTTATCCTTCATTGGATTTTGCCCCCCAAAAGAGGATGAGGCTGGGACAAGTCACCCATGATCTAATCTTTTCCGATCCTATTTTTCCTATTTAAAATATAAAAAAGAGTAACCGAAATTATACTGGAATAAAAATATGTTTGTCATATTAAAATTTAAACAAAACTTAGGTACAATTCCTTACCTACATGTACTTTAGATTTTCCAATTAAATGCAATCATATGATTATATTGTCCAATTAGCTGCTTAGTTAAAACCTTTTTCTTTCTTTTCTTTTTTTTTTTGAGAAGAAACCCCATAGTTAAATCTAAATCATCCTTAGAAAAGATACGTTGCATTAGTCAATGTAATTAACCATTAATTGAAGAGCCTAAAATATAAAAATTAAGGAATTTTATCCAAGTTTTGCTCTAAAAATTTTAAGTCACTTATTGTAATTGAGCAAAAGAGTAAAGAGCTAGGATGTTGTCACTTGTCAGTTAATTTTGATTAAAAAAATTTAACCCTTCACCCTAAGAGGGTGTATGTATATTTTAATAAAGCATGATGTAATGTTATCAAGTATAAATCAACCAAGAAAATTTTTATTGACAAAAGAAACTAATTACAACGGCTAAGACTCCAAAAATAGATTCTTCATTTTATTTTTTGTCTCTTTTATTCGATATAAAGTGTTAAAGAAATTCTAACTTTGGTATATACCAGCATATATGTGATGTTGATGGAGGTAATCAATATTCCATCTTATCCTTAACGTTTTTGTTCGAAATCTTATGAGTTTGGATCCGCACATCTTATTTTGTTTGCCATTCTTTCTTTATTTAGTGATGATGAAAAACCAAAAACGTCAAAGGTTAAAAATAAAAATAAAAGTGAAAAAGTACCGTAAAAACTCAGCAAAAAAATAAATAAAAGTACTGTGAGGAATATTTCCTTCTTAAAATATCACCCTTTAAAAACAGTAACCTGCGCACTGATAATATTAAAATCCAGTAATATGGCAATAAGTTATTACTGGTTTTGGCATGGTTTCCTGGTCACAANTAAAATATCACCCTTTAAAAACAGTAATCTGCGCACTGATAATATTAAAATCCAGTAATATGGCAATAAGTTATTACTGGTTTTGGCATGGTTTCCTGGTCACAAAGCAAGATTAGCTTGCATACTGAAATGGGATGCTATAATTGGCCAGAAACACCCTTGGAAGTCGTCAAGAACAGAAGACTAACAGGAAGATAATACAGTTTAAAACTTCTCCAAGTTTTGTTGTCATCCCTTTTTAATCAAATACATAGTTGCAAAAGTTCCTTCAATTTATTGGTGACAGCTTGCCATAAGAAGGCAGATAAAATTTGTTGAACACTATTTTGTTTTTCTCTTTAGATAAGGTTATGGACAATACATTTTTCACTGTATTGTGATTGCCCATATTATTGAAACAGTGTTTGTGATAAAGCTAGTGAAAATTGAATTATTTTATGTACATAGAAGAAATCCATAACAATTTTACAAAATTTTTGAATTAACATACTTGTGAACTTTGCGTAAAATGTATCTAATTTGATTCAAATGATACAAAATTATTGTGACTTGCTATTGTATCTCAAACTTTATTGATGAAGAATCAAGATAATACTCCCATCATTTTTTTTTTTTTTTTTTTTTTAAATGTGGATCCTATTATGTCTTAAACTAATTTTTGTGTGCGTGGAAAGAAAATAAATGCTTGAAACATCTAATTTTTTTATTTTTTGTCTAAGGAATTTTGGGAGTTGGAGTATTTATTTATTTTAAGTGAATGTGATATTAAACTTAATAGTTCTCTCCCATTCACTCATTTCCTTCTTCAAATAAATTAACAAAAAGAAAAAGGCAAACTTGAAAAATATTGAAAAAGTAAATCTATACAATATATCACAACAAAAGTCAGAAGAGGGAGCATAGGAGAACTCTTTATTAAAGCAGATAGCTAGTTGCTTATAATGATAATATATTCCCACTATCAAATTTCATAGAAAACATATGCCCTTTTTTTTTGTTCCTTTGAAATCTTTATATATGAGGTTCTGAGTGTTTGATGTAATTTGAGTACACAAATTTAAGGAAGCAAAAACATTTTAAGAATCCACAAAGGAGATTTCTCATGATGAGAATCGGAGCTTTATTTCATGGGTTGGGAAGTGAACAAGGGACAAATAATATAGGACAACTTGTCTTTGGTCAGGTTTGGAAGCAAAAATTGTCTAAAGGTGTATTCCACTTGGGACGGTGGACACTATTGAATCTCATGTTTAATCATGTCGTGGTCGTGCATGTTTTAAACGTGCATGAGGTCTAGTAAAGAATAACAGCCTTTTGGACAATAAATTGTGCCAAAAAGCAATAGTCTTTGGCGATGGGGGAAGATAAAGATTTTGACATCTTTGTCTTTTACCATTTTGGCCAGACCTTTCATGAAGGGTTATACAGATTCTATTTTCACTGTATAACTTTACGGGTCTCGTTAATGATTGTTTTAGGACATTTATTCATCTATTATTTTTAGAAAATATTAATACAATTTTTATAAAAATTATAGAAAGTTATTAAAAAAGTTTATTATTATTTTTTCCTATAAAATGTTTCTCGAAATATTTCATAAACCGTATCCGTTAATTTTTAGTTAACTTTACTGTAAATTAAGATGACAAGTTGCCAATAACGACAGTAACTCTTACTGCTTTTATCTTCCCCCACTATTCAACAAATTAAGGAAAAAGTTGTGGAACAAACCTTTAGTTTATTTTACTTTGTTTGAGCTGCAGTGATGTTTTCTGTCCTGGTTAGGAGCTGTAGGGCTGTGATGTTTGTTTTCTGTAGAATTTTCTGCTTGTTCTAAGACTTTTTGGGATGTTTTTAATAAAATACTCATTCAAACAACAATTCTATCACATTTTTTCCGTATAAATCATACAGTATCATAACTTAAAAAAGAAAAAGAAAAGTTTTATTGATATTCAATCACGGTCCTCCCAATTGATTGATTTTTTTATTATAACGATTACTGATAAAAACAAATAAAGTAATATTTGGATTCCGAATATTCTTACCATCTTCGTTACAACTATTAACGTGGCAAGTTATGATTAGATTATTACTATTACATATGATTTATATACCACCTTAACGATAGTAAAAAGATTCCGTACCCAAACTTATTGAAACAATAAATAGCAAAATTAATTGCATCAACCTTGGCTTTATTTGTGATGAATGAGGCAATGACTAATTCCCTCGTGGCAATGGAACAGCAAAGAACTTCATCAACCCCGCACTGCAGTGGAAGCCATTGTGGCCACTATAAGCAAAGTAATAAGGCCTCCACTGTTTCAGCACAATCTCAAAGCCCTCACCGCTACCTTGTGTAGCGTTTGCCAACAACTTAGCCCTCCTGAAATCACATGTTATATAGCTCCCTAGGTCTGGCAGTAAATAAACTGAGGGAGCAAAGGAAGTGTCACTTGGTGGAACATATTTGAATACTGCAAACAAATGGAGCAATGCAAAACCACAAATTCAATTAGTTAATCCATAAATATTTTTGAGGTTAATTGCTGTTATCTAGAAAAAAAAAATCATTTCTAGGTCACACTTATACTATAATTTTTTAATCAATACGTGAATTCGAAATTAATTTGCAATCATCATCCCTTATTCAAATTATTACAAAATTATATTTTAGAGATAGTTTTAACTTAATAGTACACATTAATTTGCAATATTCACCTCATCACTTCCTATTATTTTGTAAATTATTCTTAAAATAGAGTATTAATAAGAGGACAAATTTAGATAGAATGTTGTATTTTGTGTTTCTCAATTATCCAACCATTTGGTTGTATCGACTAATAACTCACATATTTGAATTCAATTGTACATGGAAAAAGATTTTACTGTAAATGTTGTATTAGTCAATGCAACAATTTAATTGAGAAACTTAAAACACAAGTGTACAATACTTACAGAACTAGACCTAATAGACTGATAGTGATAATAAAATATTATAATATGAACGTGATATCACAAATGATCCCATAACTTCGCATAAATAGGTCTAGAACTTTGTAACTCAATTGGTTGGCATATTCTAGTATTTTCAAATGAGATATTTAGCATTTAAATCCCCCTCTTTCAACTATTGAATTATCGGAAAAAATAAAATCATGTAAATAGATATAATTTATTCTGATATTTATAAAACATAGTTAGACACTTAGTGCCCACCTAATGTATCATTTATGTAGAAGGGGCTGTTTTGGAGAGCCCAATTGGTTGGCACCTCCTAGTATTTTTAAATGAATTTTTAAATGAGATATTTAGCGTTCAAATCCCTCTCTTTCAACTATTGAATTATCGGAAAAAATAAAATAATGTAAATAGATATAATTTATTCTGATATTTATAAAACATAGTTAGACACTTAGTGCCCACCTAATGTATCATTTATGTAGAAGGGGCTGTTTTGGAGAGCCCAATTGGTTGGCACTTCTTAGTATTTTTAAATGAGATATTTAGCATTCAAATCCCTCTCTTTCAACTATTGAATTATCGGAAAAAATAAAATCATGTAAATAGATATAATTTATTCTGATATTTATAAAACATAGTTAGACACTTAGTGCTCACCTAATGTATCATTTATGTAGAAGGGGCTGTTTTGGAGAGCCCAATCAGTGTAGTTGAAGCCAAAACGCCAACCTTCTGAGCCTCCAACAACAATGGTGTTGGCCTCACTAACTGCCAATAAGGAGGCAGTCAGGAGTAGGATGAATCCTTGTACACTGTAACTGAGAGCCATCTTCGTTCTCAAATTCCTCTGATGAGCTTGAAAGAAAACCAAGGTAGAATGTGATGGTGGTAAAAGAGTATGAGCTAATGGGGCTTTATATAGGAAACTTTGGCAACATGGTTCAAAGCAAACTGACTAGAAAATGCATGTTTCACCCTCAACTTCGTTTGGTATGAGCAGCAGAATTGCGAGGCTTCGATTCAATTCAACATTTTCATACTACCAACATCGCTAAAATTTGTAAATTTATTTCGTTTTTCATTAGCTAATTTCTTTATTACTTGAATGCAAATTACAGATTTATGCCTAAGGTTTGGAGACTAGGAAAGCCATATGTGACAATACAATCAGGATAGAAAGTGTATGATTGTCAATTCATTAGTTGACAATCACATTTAGTCATCACAATTTCGGTAAGTGTCCATTTAGGAAAAGAATTTGTTGCGAAAGGTTATGATTAGCCAGGCGTCACGGTCATCAAAAAACAACTGAATGTGGGTTGGTGGGCTGTTTGTACCCATAACACGAGTTTTTTTTGGGGGAGGGTGTTCTTGCCTAACATAGCAACATGAGATTCATCTATGTATATATTGAATGCACAAGATATTTTATCCAACTAAAGGCATTTCATTTTCGCATTTTCAGACCGACTCAAAATGTGTCAATCTATATTAAGATTATGAAAGACTAAGAGATAATGCATATGTGGATGCACAAGATCCCTTCTACAACAAAAGACATTTTCCTTACACACTTGTAACCTAGACCGACTCAAAATGTGTTACTCCATCTTACCATTATCCATATATAAAAAGAGCCAATCCTTACCGCTACAATGTTTTTGGTTTATTCGACACCTACTATTCACTGGCCCTTTTTTATTTTATTTTCTCCTTCTCATAAGTCATAACATCGCCAGTTGAACCTTTTTTTTTTTTTTTTTTTTAGACATATGAACTTTTAGGGTCTGTTTGAATATCACTTATTGTTGAAACTGAAAACACTGTAGTAAAATAATTTTAAATATGTGAACAGTGCCGTGAGACCCAATTTTAAAGAAAAATTTGCTGAAATCTGTACTTATGGGTCCAGTGAACAGTGCACAGGACCCACACAAAAAAATGCAGGCGCACACGTCTGCTGTTTTCAGTGCAATCCAAACATACACTTAGTTACCCGAATCATATATAATAAGTTAGTAACATAACAAATTGTCACAATATTTTCACAATTATTGAGGTGTTAATTCTTTATAGGTCAAAATAAAATATTATACTGGAACCAACTACTACTAAAAATAAAGGTATTGTGAAAAAAAAAAGTGATACATTAGCAACATTTTTCACAACGCTTTCTATATATAAAAAAGTGAATGGGAAGAACTACAGTAACTTTGCTACAATAGTTTTGGTTTGTTCAATTTTCACTATTTCGCTAGCCACTTTTTTTTTTTTGGGTGAATGGGTAAACATACTATAGATTTGCTATATTATTTTTGGTTTGTCCAATTTGCACTGTTTGACATTTTAATAAAATATTAACATAACAAATTGGCACAATATTTTCACAATTGCTAAGGTGTTAATTCTTTATAAATCAAAATAAAATAATAAAATATCATATTAGAACCAACCACAACTAAAAATAAATGTATTGTGAAAAAAAAAGTACTACATTCACAATATTTTTCATAACACTTTCATAACAAATCATAGGTGATAAATTTTTATTAGTTCTAATTTAAACTTACCAATGAAACTACGTTTTTGCTCGCCAATGACAATTTGCAAAAACCTACTAATGATTTTGTTGTAAAAATGTCGTAGATATAACATTTCTTTTGTAAAAATGTTAAGACATCTTGTTGTCGTCACAATATTTTCAAAACTGCTAAGCTGTCAATTCTTTACAAGTAAAAATAAAATATAACAAAATTATAAAGGTATTATGAAAATGCTGTGTCATTCTGTTGTGTTTTTAGAAATTTTTTGTTGGTTTAGTCAACTTTGTTTAGCTAAAATTCATTGTTTCACTTACAATTTTCTTGGGTTGACTTTTTGTATTTTTTTTTTCTTTACGCATCATTTTAAGTAAAAACACATAGTTTTACACACACACACACACACAAAAACAAACAAACAAACAAAAACTTAAGATAAAAACACTTTTCATCCTTTATGTTTAGGGTAGTTTACAATTCTTCCTTGAACTTTAAAGTCAAGCAATTTTTCCCTTAATATTTTGGTAAATAGCAAATATATCATATTGTTATTCTTTCAGTAAACCCTAATGAAATTTTATGATTCTTAATATATTTATTGTGTAATGTCTAAAATATTCTCACTAAATTTTGACATCCCAAAAATTTTCTTCACGTATTTTGAGTTTTAGATAGTAGTAATTCTTGGAAAGTTGGAATGATGATATAAAGTGTTTTATTTGTTATCTAAAAAACATTGATTTTCTAGGTTTTAATTTTCGAAACTTATAATTTATCTAATGGAAAATTCGATGACACATGTCTTTCGTTATCTTTTTTTTTTTTTCATAGCAAAACTCAGTTATTTATTGTTGGAAAATAATGATATTCGTTATCATTTTTAGAAGTTTTTAGTGAGTGGATATATTGCTTTTAGCAAGTAGGTACTAAAAAACTATTATAGTAAAATAGATATTTATATGTTAAATAGCTACTCTAACTTTGTGGTTGATCAAAATTTTTATACGAATGAAATTAACTTTTTATGACATAATTATCACAATTCTTAAAATTAATGTCTCTTTCGATTAACATAAAGATTAATCTTTATGTACTTTAAAACTCAAATAATTTATACCTTTGTTTTCTGATATAAATAAAATCTAAAACTGACTTTAATCGCTACTCTCTTTCCATGAGCACGTTCCTTCCACGTGCTGCCCCAACTAGTGTTATATATAAGAGAGATAATCCTTATGCGGATCCAATAGATCCCTTCTTCAACCAAAGACAGAAAATGATCTTGCTAACAAAAAATAAAAAATAAATAATTAAAGCCCATGTTAAGATCCAGCCCAACAATTTACCAGAGCCCGTCAAGACAATTCAGTTGGGTTTGGGCGGGCCGACATAATTACAGTAATAGTGACTAAAATATTGAAGTACAAAAGTACCCTCCAATTTCAGTGAAATAACAACAACCTCAGACAAAGAACACCTTAAGCTAACCAAAAACACCTTCTCTCTTTCTGAGCGGCCAACATACATACAGAAAAGGTACGTATATTTAACGTTGTTTGAAGTTTTTTCATTGAATTTATTGTGGTTTTTATTGTGTCTCTCAGTTTGATTAAAAGCAGGGGCAGTCAAAAATTGTTGATTCATTCTTTTGGGGTTTGTGTGAGTTTCTGAGTTCATGAACTCTGTACTTGAAATTTGAAGGTTTTTTAGTCAAATTGCAGAAATTTCGTCTCTTTAGAAGATTTTTCAAATTGGGTTTGTGTTATTTCCTTTTGAATCAAAATACTGCATGGTATTTTTCCCTTCTTGATTTGTAGAGTAATTTTTTCTTAGTTAATTGTTCTTGAGCACATAAGAAAAATGGAAGAGCAAAAAAATGAAATTTATTGTGGATTGCATTATCATTTTGTAATTTTTGTTTGCTGGGAAAATTCTTGTTGTTGTGGGTTTAGTTCTTGTTATTAATTGGGACATTTTAGTTGGAAATTGGAACACATCTAGTAGTGGGCTTCAGTTGTTTGTGGAAATTTATAGGCTTTTAGTTAGTTTTGATATTCCATATTCATTGAAGCAGAAAAGAAGCTCATTAGTAGAACTATTAGGTGTGTATGTATTATCAATGACTTATTGTGTCCTATGCATATAATATAAGAGATGGTTATAAGGAAGTTTGGAGGTCCATCCAAAAGGCTTTGTTTATTGAATTAATCGGTTTGGACTTTAATGATACTGCTTGATTAAGGGCCTTGAATGATAAATTTAGACTCAAAAGATGATAACCAATTCTAAGATAATCAATCTCACTGGAGACAGAGATGATTGTGTCATTTCATTGTCTTGAGGCAGCTTTGTTAATGGCATCTTCCTTGTTCTATGCAGACCATTCTCCCCTTACTGTATTCTTCATTTCGGTAGTCTATATGGGTAACAGATGAAGAGTCTTAAAGGTCCGTCAATCTGAAAAAGGAAAAGTAGAGAAAATGGGTCCTTCTTCCAAACAACCTTTATTTTGCCTGAAATGGCCATGGGACACCCAACAAAATCCTAAAAGTCCTAATCTCTGCATGTTTGACAGTCCTTGGATATTCAAGTCCTTGCAAAATCTTGGGTCTGTTGCTTTCAATCTTGTCACGTCTGTTTCAAAATCCTCTTATCCATCGCTCAGTTCCAATAAACCCTTCCAATTTGATGCTGGAACCAACCAAAGTAAGAGTTTGAAGTCGAGAAAGTTGAACTTGACTCCTGAAGAGCAAGCAGAGGCAGAGCAAACAGCATTTGCTTCAGCCTTGGCAACTGGGAAAGAGGCTACTGTGATTGAGTTCTACTCACCAAAATGCAGGCTTTGCAATTCGTTAGTTGATTTTGTTTCAGAGGTGGAGGGTAGAAACTTAGATTGGCTCAACATTGTCATGGCAGATGCGGAAAATGAAAAATGGCTACCTGAGGTATGCTATGTTCCTCGTAATCTTATATATAAGCACATGCAATTTTGAGGCTGGTTTTTAGCTTGGTCGTTGGATATAGTTTTCTAGCATTAATCAACAAAACCATGGGGTTTCTTGTTATATTATTTTAAGCATACTGCCTATTTCTTATATTCTGGCTAGTGCCATTCTGTTTTTGTGGAGTTATTACTGGTAGTCATGAGAATGCATTACCAAGTTGTTTGTCCCACTGAGTATGACACTATACTGAAGTTATTACTAATTAGGAGGCACCAAGGATATACCTCTTGGAGAAACCATGTTGTCTGGCAACTTAGACTTTTGCAGATGATTAAGTATTGAGGGAAAATATCTGGTATCATTCATGTGTTTCACTTATTTGTTTGTTTTTACTTTTTATTTTATTATTATTATTTTTTTAATCTCTTGAAATTGCCTGAGAGGCCATTGTTCATTTTTTATATTTTTCAGTATTTCACTTGTCTATCTTGGCCAAGACCTATTTAGAATAGGCTTAACATATGACCACAACATTTGTGGATTTTACTCAAGTAAATCTTGTTGTGTTGGATTGTATCATATGGTTTATGATGGAGAGTATATACCAGGTTTAAAGTCCTGGTGACAGGATCTTGCTCTTTGATAACAAAAGGCCAATAAGGCTATTCACTATTTCTTGTCTGTTTTTCAGATGATGAAAGTGCTGAAATTATGAGATTGTTATTAAATATTTGGAACCAGATTCACACTTCTTATTTTTTTGGGAATAACATTTTTTGTCACAATGAGTATGATTATTGCTCTCATATTAAAGGATCCTGAAGTAACTCAGTATTAATATCTCAACCTTTTTTATCGTTAGGGCTTTGTCCTTGATGATACTGGCTCCATTCTTGAGGGTGGGAAAGTTTTAACAACCAAATGACATACTAGTCTGGATGTTGAGCATGAAATGCAAAGCACTTTTAATTTATGAAATTTGAATGTTTAGCTTGTATGTTGAGCACAAAGAAATATGCTACTGGTCTATACTTGAGGGTGCTATGGCTGATGGAGGTTTATTTTTTGGAGTACAACAAGCAACTGAACAACCTTTTCTTTGTTGATATAAATTGCCTATTATCCTATAATTCCTTCTTTCCTTGGAAGTGGAGTTGATTAAGTTCCTGAAATTCTATAAAAGCTGATCACTTCAAATGGAGAAAAAATTGCTCTGTTGCATATAATGTTGTGTTGGTCAGATTAATTTAATTTGCAGTTTGATGCATTATGTATTTGTGGTAATTGAATTATGTTCAAGTATGTGAAATGCATGATACATCTATTGCTTAATCTATCATGTATTTCGCATTATAGCTATTGTTCTTTAAGCTTCAGTTTGTAAAAATCAATTACTTTGCTTCCTTGGTTTATTTTTAGCATCTTTGGCTCCCTACATCCTCCCTATGATATGATGAATTGATTAATATAAAGCTCTAGCTGATTTTTCCTTATTCATTGTCAATGCAGCTTCTTCATTATGATATTAAATATGTCCCATGCTTTGTGTTGCTAGACCAAAAGGGAAGGGCACTAGCAAAGTCAGGTGTTCCAAGTAGTCGGCTACATGTAATAGCAGGTCTCTCCCATCTTCTCAAAATAAAGCGTCCTCTGAAAACTAATCTCTAGATTAATATTGTACCCACTTGAACAAAAACTAGTGTATCATTGTGGTAAGTTTATATGCAGGATGTTTATAATCACAATGGATTAGATTTAATTTTAATAGATGTTTCCAAGTCATTGGCATAAAGATACTAACTCTTCACATTTACACTTCTATGTTGCACATATGAAACATTTGTTTAGGTTGAAACATTAGTTCAACTAATGTTAGCTCAAATTCCACTTGAAATTCTAATTTGGATGCAAACAAAGCAAGTTTACACGATGAAATAGCTTGAATGGCTACTTATCCAAAAAAAAAAGAAATAGCTTGAATGGCCACACATCTTTTGCCATAATCTAAAGAAAGCTTCAGCCATAGCTGGATATACCTGTTTATATATTCTAAACAAACCTAATACATATCCTCAAAATCCGCACACAAAAATATACACAATATAGTTAGTATAATTTCTAAATCCATGCATTTTGGGATATTATAATTTCCTTCACTTAAATCTTTGATGTTATCAATTGAGCTTGCATTACATTGCAATGCCCTTGAGCAATATGACATTATTAGGTTGGTTTTGATACCATAATTAGGGAAGTGTTAGCTGTATTTGTGTTTAATTAAGGGGCTTGCTTAACAATTGGAGCTTCATGTATATGATGTAATCCTTTATTTATCTTAATTGACTTAATATGAAGTGAAACTCATCACATGCCAAGTGGGTATGTCTCGCGAAATATATACTCATGAAAACAACAAAATAATGAACGCCATTTATAGAGATGGACACATTTCTTTTAAGCAAACGACAATGACAATGAAAAGGCGACCATTTATGCACAATAAACCTTTGATTCTTTTCAACATCAAACGACATCGTTTTTGCTTTTAAATTTTCCATTATAACTAGTGTATAGTCATTTCATTTCAGGAACTCCCAACTTGTAGCTGGCAAACCCATTATGTTGCTTCGTTTCATATTGATAAATGACTGTAAAATTTGTGTAAAACTACTCGTCAGTCTGATCAAATTGACATGCCGTTTAACGAATTCTTAAACGGGCTAAGCAGGTCTCTCCTCGTACCTTTTGGGCCTCACTGCTTCACAACCCATAAACTCATTTGTCCTAAAATGAATCATAGCCTAAGCATTAGGTTTTTGGGTCTGACTTGTGAATAGATTACACTCACTAGGACCCTTTTATTTCCTCTTCAATACATAGTGGCCCTTCCAAAGCCCACAATGGTATTTGTATCGATGCAACATTTTTACTCTGTTTTTTTCTTAATGACATGATCTATTGTGATTAGAATACTGTTTATTTCATCATATAATCACTATTATTATCCATGAATAATAACAACACATGTCAATAGTTTTGAACATGATATGTTATGATTAGAATAACATCTCTATTATTCTATATCACCATTATTATTTTCAATTATAACAAAGTCACCTTAATGCTTTTGGAAAAAAAGAAATGTTGTGTTTGCAGACATTATTTTCAGAGTCTCCAATTTGCATAGTACGTGTAGTGCCCACATGACCAATTTAAAAGGCTTTAAAGCCTTGTAGACTTTGACAATAATGGTGTCTGAGTGTCTCCTTGCTTTTCGTGTACAAAAAGGTTATGTTCGTAATAACCAGCCGACTCTACTGGGTGGTATGGGACAAGTCTAAAAAGCAAATATATGTGGCCACACATAAATGGTAGCCTTCAACACACAGCTTTAGTCGGGGCACACTAGCATTAAAATTTCTGACTTTTTTGGATGTGAATTTGGGGTTTGGGATTTGAGTTTTGTGAAAATGTTTCCGTGACACATTTGTAATATCTTTATTTTCGTAGTAAAATTTTAAAATTTTCTTTTTGACATTTCTAGTAAATATAAGCATAAGATCAGACCAAACCATGTAAGTCTTTGCATTTCCTGTATTCCCTGTGTGATTTTTTTTTTCCTTCTATTTTTTAATTTTAATTTTACACAAATCCCTATTATTTGGAGAGGCTCATAACAAATAGACGTATTAGCTTCAGCTATCTCTCAACACTTTTTAATTGATATTTTGTCCATGGCCCTAGAATTCCATAAACTATAGTGCCCAGGACCATGTAACCAACGGATTTAGATTCTATTGCACGAGATACATTAGTTTGGAGCAAAAGTTAAAATTAAAAACTAAAAGATAAAAGGGTTGAGGAGAAAATTTACTTTTTTATTTTTTATTTATATATATATATATATATCAAACAGCTTAAGAGAAAAGTTAACCTTTTTTTTTTTTTTAAATTTTTGCTCTCAGCCCTCCATAGGTATTGCATCAAGCAATAACTGTGCAATACTATTGCACAGGATCTATATCAACAATCAATAGCACAGAATCACAGACTGCTGCACCCTAGTGAGTAGTGACTAGTTGTACTCAAATTATATTCAATTTAACCCCTGCAAAAATAATTACATGCTCCATATCAGTCAAATCTTTGCATTTCAGACCATGATGATGGTTAACAATACTGATTTCGTTTTCTTCTTCCTCTCCGCGTGTTGGAAAGTGGGATGTGTTCCCCTCACTGATTACAGAAGAAACTTGGCTTTTGGTGTGCGTATGAATTAGAATGAAAAATATAAATTATTTTATTATTTAATTTATTTTTACTATTATTTATGAGTTTTATTGTATTTTTTGACACTATCATAAGTTTTATTGTACTATTTTAATTAATTTTTACTCCTATTTATAATATTTTTAATAATAATTTTTTAATTTTAACAAAATAAACAATACCCAAATTCCTTAAACTTAACCTCAGTATCAACTTTCAATTTCCATTCCAACGTACAAATTGCAATTTGATACGGATGTTACAAGGAAACTTCAAATTTCGAGACCTAGGTTGGTTATTAACAACCTATAACAGTGGGTCAAATCTGAGCTTGTATGACAGCCTATCGTTCTTTGTTTTATAGGATGACTGTTTTTCCTGTCCCTTTGCAGTGTTATAAATGTTGTTCCTTCTCTATATATTTTTTATCAGATTTTTACAGCCACTCTTGAAGACAAAACCAAGTTATTCAATTAATAATTTTCTGAAACGGTTGACATACAAATTATTTAACACTTGTGTGTCTTGTAATAAGTTTTGGTGTTTTACCCTTTTCTTTTTCTTCTTTTTTAAGGTACTCAGCTTGAAATGTGGCTAATAAAACCTTTGTTGGACTAGGCAATTATATCATTCACAAATCACAATGATGCCTGTTGGGCATTACTGGGTAATGGCTATAACCCTCACATGCATCTCTGCAGCTCTGCTTTTAACCAATAAACTCTGTTCATCTCTACAGAAGTGAAGAACAGAACTTTTACTTGGTGGTGATTTTATTACTCTTTCAGTCGATTTATTACTCTGGTCTGGCAGGCGTTTTTATGTGACGGCCTTTATGTCTCTCCCTCGGGAACTATAACTATTTCCCTCTATCATAGAACTACACGCTTGGCTTTTGTTCTCTCAACCTCTCACATTATATGAGACTAGTTGCAATTTGCGCCAGGTGCGAGTAATAAAATATAAAATATAAAATATAATTTATTTTTTAAAATATTCATAAAATTATATAATTATGACTAATTATATATAGCAAAGTGTTTTACTCGTAAGAAAATTTTATTTTAGATGTATTAAATTATTAATTAAGAAAATTTTCTTTATATAACCGTTTACCAAACTAATAAAGGGTCCGGTAAACAAACGTTAAGGATTTTTTTTTTCTTTTTCTTTTTTGCCCCTAAAATAAACAATGTTATACCTACTATATTATTAATATTTTTTAAGTAATGACTTTTGTGTTCTCTATAAATAAAAAATTATATATATTTTTGCTTTTTTTCAATATTAAAATTTTCATCTACTCATATTATGAGCTAATTTGCTACTGATAGAATATAGTGTGTATTAAGTTTTTCCAATCATGATAGTTATAAAATAATGAGAAAATTAGTTTTGTAGGGACTCAGTTTGGATTGACCCTGAATATGAATGGGTTTTCAGCCCAACAAGCCCAAACAATAAATTTTTAGAGCATGGGTCCAAGAACTAGTGCTGTATGATGGGAAAAGTTATACTCATCAGGTAACAAGGGATACTTTAGGTTTATTCTTTTAGAAAAACTCTCCTCGGCCTTCTATTCGTCCCTCTCTCTTTGCTTTTTTCTTCCTTTTTCTAAAAAGGCCTCCCCCCAATTTCATTCGTTTCTCCATTATATACTCCGTTCTCCCCTCCGTTTCTATTGTACACGTGTAGTTCTTATCGTGGGAGCTCCTTTCTGTCCCATCCAGCACCTACCGGAACGTTCTGCTTAGTGGCCATAAAGCTGCTTAGTCACTGTTCTGGTATCACATCCACATTAATGTGGCCTTGGAAGATATTTGATACCTTCCCCGACTCCCCCCTTAGGTCTATACCCAATTTCTAGTTCAGATACAACTTTGCGAAGTCTCCTCAATAAAACGAAAGTTACATTTACCTCGGACTTTGGCGTCCTCGGACGTACGTTATGCCGCTGTATACAATATCCACTCCTTTCTCCTATATTATTCATTTAATAATAATAAAACTTTTCTAGGCTATCCTCGGATAACTACGTGTCCTCGGATTGGGCCGTTGGGCCCCGAGCCCACATCTGAGGATTACTATATCTTTTTAACCAACAGGCCCTACAAGTTTTTTCACCGTTCAAAATTTCAACATGTAGCCTTCTATTTTAATGTTATCCTTAATCCCAAATCAGTCTATCTCTCTTGAAGTATACAAATTATGATCATGATTTCTCTTATTGAATACAATAGTTATCTTAATAAAACCATAAAAATATACCGAATCAAAACATATCTATATGAAGATACTTTGCAAACAAACAAACAAAATGCCATATCAATTGTCACTTAACAATGATTAATTTGAACAATTAGAAAAAAAAAAATTTGTTGTTGATATATAATCTATTAAGATTATTTTCTTAGTAGAAATTGCAAATTTTTCCACCCAAAAAGATTATCAAATAAACAACTATTAGCAAAATATCATAATTAAATTTCTATAATAATAAAAATAATTTTACAAGAGCAAAAATATGTCACTCATCCAATTATTTTCGTTTGACTAAACTTTGCTTTTATCTAAATAAGTGACACTATAGAATACTTCTAATAAAACTATTAAGAGTACTTTCTCTACAAAAACTACAATTTTGACTACCCAAAAAGGTTAAAAAAAAATTTTTAAAAAAAAAAACGAAACTTAATAAAGTCTCATAGTTTCACATCTAAATGGATCACTAAAAAAAATCAAATTCTAACTTGCAAAACAACTAATTATTAACCTAAATCAATTCAAACCAATAGGATAAAGAAAGAAAATATGATCAAGAATTGGAATGACAAAATACCAGATAAATATGCATAAAAATTTATACAAATTTACCAAAAAGAGAAACAAATGTGATGTGATAATTAAATCAACAATAACAAAAAGAACCATTAATGGAAAAAGGAAAAAAAGAGTAGTTGAAACAATAAAAAAATTCACCAAAAAAGAAATAAAATTGGAGAGAGAGAGAGAGAGAGAGAGAGTATTGACCTTTTTGCTGTGAACAACTTGGAAGGAATATGGGAGAGAGGTGGAAAAGAAGTAAAAAGAAATTGTGGGAGGGTAAAAGCCCAACCTTATATATTGGGCCTAGGGCCCTACTTGAAGATTAATATGTGTCCGAAGAGAAGAAAGTGGTTGAGAAGGAATCTGTGTGGAAGAGATATACCTGGAAATGAACGAGGAATATAGTCCAAAGAGAGCACCAGTGGTCCGAAGAGTTCATTCTCCTCGGATACAAAAAGTCTCGATCACGCAAATATCTGGAAAGTTCGAGTGATATTCCTAACGACTTCAATGAGAAGGATTAGCTTTGGGCATGCCTGGAGATGATAAGAACAGAGAAATATCTAAAAGAAAAAGCTGCTACCACCGTGTTTAATGCACTGCAGCAACTTTCCTGACCGCATTTATATGGAGAAGGCCCCTAAACAGTGTAATCTCAGCTACCACCACTTATGGAGAGCTGAAGAAAGTACTTGACGTGACATATACTCAAGTGGATACGTAGATGAAGAACAAGTGAAAGATGAAGATGATGGGGAAGGATGCTATATAAAGCGAAGAGGCCTCTGATAATAAGTGATCAGAAAAAAGAGAATAAGGGAGGAAGAAATATTTTACTGCAGCTCTAAGAACTGTATTCACTGTTCAATCAATAATATTCCTCTTCGGACATCATTTTATTTAGCTTTTAAGTGTGTTTTTATGTTGGTTCATTCCCGGTTACTATAGTTAACAGTTACTAAATTCACAACTAACTCAGCTCTTTCACTCGCTTTCTACAAATTCATTGTTTTGGATTTGAGCTACAAATCCTGACCCTACAATTGGCGCTGTTTGTGGGGAAAGCTTGAGCGAAAGTGGAAGCAACAGTTGATAATGGCTGAACCAGGGCAACAACCAGCAGAATCTAGGGCATCCCAACACGTAGACCATTTTCTCAATTTGGAGTAAAGACAAGATCGTGAAGGTAGTGTGCATACTACGCATACTAATCGAAACCAGCCACATGGTGGAAGTCATGTGTCTCATGCAGAGAAGAACCAGAATATGCAACTAAAAATTGAAAGGCTAAAAAGGGAGTTGCACCATGCAAAGAGGAAACGGATTTCTTCACATTCTGATGCAGATTTCGATGACGAACAGGCCGTCACTTACAAGCAGAGATCTCGAACACCAGTCAATGAATCCTTTTCCTATGAAGAAGAGCATCATCGCAAGAGGCAACCTCAAAGCCCATCACGTGGAGGCGTAGGGAATGATGCTATAAGCAAGACTTTGAATCAAATCTCTAGGTCACCTTTTACATGCAGGATTGAAGAAGCGAGACTTCCTCAGCGTTTTAACTAGCCGACGTTCACCATCTATAATGGTAAAACGGACCCTGTGGAACATGTGAGTCACTTTAATCAAAGGATGGCTATCTACTCTAGAGATGAAGTTCTGATGTGCAAAGTTTTCCCCTCCAATTTTGGACCGGTTGCAATGAGATGGTTTGACAGCCTAGAAGCAGATTTCATCAATTCCTTCAGAGAGCTCACTCAAGCATTTGGTTCCCGTTTTGTCACATGCCGAAGAGTGGTAAGGCCATTGTCTTCACTGCTATCCTTGAGCATACAAGAGGGTGAAACCTTGAAAACGTATTCAGATAGGTACTGGGAAATGTTTAATGATATGGAGGGCAATTTTGATGGAATGGATCTTAGCACGTTTAAGCTCGGCCTCCTCACTAACCACGATTTAAGGAAGTCCTTAACTGGTAAGCCAGTTACCAACATGCGTCAGCTCATAGACCGTATTGAAAAATATAAAAGAGTTAAAGAAGATCAATAGCAAGGGAAGGAAAATGATAAGGTTATCCCCCAAAAGATGAGGAATTTCAGGTCAGACTACGTATTCAACATGGTGCAATCCATAATCATTATCTTGGACATAATATACAAAATGAAGTGATACAATTATTAGCAAATGAAATTAAACGTAAAATTATAAAAAAAGATTAAAGAAGCAAAATACTTTTCAATTATACTTGATTGTACCCCCGATGTAATTCATCAAGAACAAATGACTCTCATAGTAAGATGTGTGGATATTTCAATAAGTCCGATAAAAATAGATGAACATTTTGTGGAATTTTTAAAGGTAGATAATACTTTTGGAAAAGGTCTTTTCAATGAAATTATAAATGCAATAAAAAATCTTCAACTTGATATTAATGATGTACGTGGACAAGGATATGATAATGGGTCTAATATGAAAGGGAAAAAACAAGGGGGACAAAAAAGAATTCTTGATATAAATCCTAAAGCATTTTACACACCATGTGGTTGTCATAATCTCAACCTTGTCCTATGTAATATGGCTAATTCTTGTCCTAAAGCTATATATTTTTTTGGAGTAGTACAACGTATATACACACTATTTTCTTCTTCCACATAGCGATGGAAAATTTTACAAGATAATGTAACAGGTTCAACTCTTAAGCCATTGTCACAAACATATTGGGAAAGTCGAATTGAAAGTGTGAAAGCAATGAAATTTCAAGTTTTAGAAATAAGAGATGCTTAGTTACAATTGGCAAAAACAAGTGAGGATCTCAAAACAAAAAGTGAAGCTGATTGTTTAGCAACATATGAGATTGAAAGTTTTGAGTTTTTGCTAATTATGACTATTTGGTATGACAAATTATTTGTTGTTAACTCTGTTAGTAAAAATTTACAATCGAAAGGCATGCATATTGATGTTGCTATAGATCAATTAAAAGGTCTCATGTCTTTTTTTAAAAAATATAGAGAAGATGGATTTACATTTGCTATGAATTCATCTAAAGAAATTGCAACCAAAATGGAAATAGAGCCTATATTTCATGAAAAACGTATAATTCGTTGGAAGAAACAGTTTGATGAGAATGTTAATGAAAAGACAACACAATCTGCTGATGGATATTTTAGAATTAATTATTTTTTTATATATAGTAGACCAAGCTATTTGTTCAACTGAAAATAGGTTTGAACAATTTCAAATATATGAAAATATTTTTGGTTTTCTATTTAATTTTGAAAAATTAAAATCACTAGATGATGATAGTTTGAAAAAAGAAATTGTCTTAATCTTGAATGTTTTCTCACACATGAAACTTATTCAGATATTGATGGCTTAGATTTATTTTCAAAACTAAAATTTTTAAAAGAAGTTTTCCAATTAATGTACTAAATTATATAAAGAGGCTAGAATCTTTTCCAAATGCATGTATTGCTTTCAGAATATTAGTAACTATACCTATTACAGTTGCTTCCACAGAAAGAAGTTTTTCAAAATTAAATTAAGATCAACTATGTCACAAGAAAGATTAAGTGAATTAGTAATATTATCAATTGAAAAGGAAATGTTAGTGGAACTTGAATGCAAAAATTTAATTAGTAATTTTGCCTCTCAAAAAGAAATAAAAATAAATTTTAATTGAAAAAAATATATGAATTTATAGTTAAATATAAAAGGCTCTGTTTAAAGCTTTCGCTTAGGGCTCCCAAATTTGTTGAGCTGGCCTATATTGGAGTTGTAGACGGTGATATGAGAGACCCTCACATTCAACGTGGACTAAAGGATCATCCTTTCGCTTAGGCGTGGAAGGGAGAGGTATGTTGTATTTCTTCTTTTGTCATTTAGATGCCTGTTATATGCATGTGCTAGCGGATAACTTCTAATTATGAATGTAGAGGGCCAACAAGATCCGGGGTCAGGGTGCTTGGTCCACCTTTCTTCGGCTGTTGTTTGCTCCTGGGACCCATTGGCACTATGCATATTTTTTGAGAGAGTAGGGATTCGAGGATTTCCTGTGGATCCCCCTATACACAATGAGGCACAGGATCATGGAGGCTTTGGTGCGAAAGTTTCATGCCAAGACAGGCACCTTTCATTTGAGCTGTTGGGAGTATGCGATCCTCCCCTTTGATTGGAAAGCCATCCTGGGTATCAGATTTGGCAGATACCCGATTCCAACCGATAACATAAGCTTTAAGATGGCCTGCGAGCTGTTGGGCATCCTTCTCCCATTGACTATAGACACGAGAGGATATTTTGGGCCTACACGTTGCCATAAATAATCACTAAGTGGCTACAGGGTAGCATCCCCTGGGGTATGGCACCTATCGACACCTATCTTCAGCGGTTCTTCATGTGTTTTCTTGGTAGTTGTTTCTTTGACAACAACCGATTGGCATTATCTTGCCAACTGCTGTGGGCCATGAGAGCAATCTTTAACCTTGGGAGATATAACTGAGGGTCTGTCACTTATGGCTTTTTCGCAGCTTTCCTAAAGCGAGCTTCCTAGCGGGATTTCAAGAGTTTGGAGGGGTGTTGGAAGATTTTAACATGGTGGGCATATGAGTAAATCCCAGCTTTGCAACCACGGTTCACAGGTTTGTCAGCGATAGTGTATCCTCGAGTATATGCTTGGGCTCTCTGTACGATCACCAGGGTTGTCCTAGTGCAACTAGTGACTATCTCTGTGACCTTAGACTGTGTCACTTAGGGTGAGATGGTAGTTCGCCCTTATAACTGCTCACTGCTGAGGAGGCTAGAGCTTACCATTGCCATGGGCTAGTCGAGGATATGCCGTTGGTTATGGGCCCTGGCGAGTTGGGAGTTCTTTTTGGCAGAAAGGAACTTCCATCAGGTTATGTCGGTCTTTGGAGTATTTAGAGATCCGCCTCCCCTTCACTTGTCATTCGAGTTCGTTGTCCTAAATGACCCAGCTTACGTGACAGGTTCCTTTGATGCCTACGTGGAAACTAGCAGGGATTATACCACTTGATTCATAGAGTCCTCCACGGAGGCTTATTATTGGAGATGTTCTTGTGAGTGGAGGTAGAGAGTTGGGAGGCATTGTTCGTGCTTAGGTGACCTTCGGAGTAGAGTGGAGAGTGCATGTAGAGGCTCTGCATGCCAGGGTGGTAGAGCTTGAGACTCTACTTCCGCTAGGGAAGTACACATGCAGGAGGAGATTGCTCAGGTACTAGCTCGAGAAAGGGAGCTTTGGCAAAGAGATAGGGAGGCCCAAGATACTATCGCAGAGAGAAAGCAGAGCTAACTTCAGAATAGCTAGCCATGCTTCATAGCTATACCATGATTTTGATGGGAGAGTTACGAGCAGCTCGTATTCCTATTCTGCCTTCACCTCATATTCCAGGTCGGGGGCCCATTGTTCCTCTATACGAGCTCGGGTATATGCCAACTTCTCTAGGTCCGCCAGGAAGTTAGGACTCTTCTGCTCAGATTCAGGGGCTTTCTCAGGACCCAAGATATACTCCAGGCACTTCAGGTGGTACGGGTCCTTCCACCGGCCCTTTTGTCAACAACGATGATGATGATGACGATGACAATACCAACCAGTATATTAAAGATGATGATTCTCAATAGGGTTAGCCTCTATTCTAGCATGATGTAGCCCCTACGTGGGCATGTATGTATTTTTCTCGTATCATGTAGACATTGCCCCATGGTGGGCCAATTATGTATGTATATTATTCATTGCCTCTTGATAGGCCTAGGCATGTGCGTATTATACTGCCCCATAATGGGCCTTGATGCATGATATTATCTTTTTGTAGCTTCATGATGTATGTATAACACAATACCACTTAATAGGACTTACATGTAGAACTCTGGAAAAAATGCCTTTATGAGGGCTGCCGATGTATGTGTAAAACAATGCCTTTGATTAGGACTTACATGTATAATCATAGAGAAAATCACCTTTGAGAAGGCTGCTGATGTGTGTGTAAAACAATGCCTTTGATTAGGACTCACATGTATAATCATAGAAGAAAAACGCCTTTAAGAGGGCTGCTAATGTATGTGAGAACCTTTTAATAAGGCTTACGTGCATGATTAAGGAAATTGCCTTTGAGAGGGCTGCTGTGTGATTTTGGAAATCGCCTTTGAGAGGGCTGTTGATGTGTGAAAGAAACAATGTCCTGATTAGGACTTACGTGCATAACTCTAGATAAACAGTCTTTGAGAGGGTTGTTGTCTTGTACTGCAGTTTCACTGGTTTATCGATGGGTTTTAACAACGATTGTCTCGCCGAGGGGAGAGAGAACGGAGAAAATGCGTGAAATAAACTGCCTTAGTTTAGGGTTTCACGCGATTCTCGACATGAGAGACACATCCTCAGCAAGACGGACTCATTCTTGTATATTGGACAAGGGGGAGGGAACCACGCAAAATAAATTTCCCCAATCTAGAGACTCATTCTAGTTGCTCCTGTTATTGCCCAAGTTGCCTGTCAATCCAAAGACGGGTTTCTTAGGGTGACCTTATGGGAAATGACTCCTTCTGTCCTCAAAATAAGCTGAAAAGGCTGCTGCATCGCTAAGAACGGGCTCCAGTGTTTTTCTGTTGTGAACTCTGATTACCCGGGCTGAACCGACCCTTAAACTTGGTGAACTGGCCTTTAGAAAATGAGGTTCAAGATATCTGGAAGTGCTGAATGAGACACACAAAGATAAACTACCCTAGTGTAGGATTTGTGCAGTCTCAGATGCACAAGAAGGAGTTCCTGACAACTTGATTCACTGCTGGGTTGATCACGCACAACGGTGGGTGCTAAAACAGAGGAATCTTTGCCCCGAGGTGGTTAAAAACATGCCAAATGGGAGGATAGTGCTCAGAATACATAAGGGTTTGCGCCTAGGGGGCTTAAAAGCCCTAGCACGTATCTCGAGGGTCAGCAGCCCTTCAAGGACCGCCGCCTCAGTTTGTATGCATAAAAGGTTGGATTCAGCCAAGCCGTAGCTCATTTTGATCTTACAATTTTTTGGGGTCTTCTCTTACTCTTTTCTTCACCCAAAACGTGTAGAAAAAACTATTTTTCATAATTTTTTGTGTAGATTCTCATCAGATCATCGGATTTAGTTGGATCCATTCATGGATGCTCTTGGTACTCACTCCTATGACACTTTAGTCGAGCTTGAGAAGGAGTCTTACTATGAGAAGAAGCTTAGGAGAAGGTGGAGCTCCTTTTCTTATGGTGACCGTGCACTTATCCAACGACTTCTCGGAGATACTACTGCTTTTCTTCATACCAAACTAGATTGGCATTAGTTGGAGGTCATCACCTTTTATTGGGACCCTGGTTTGAGATGTGTCACCATTGGAGATTTTGATTTGGTGCCTAACTTGGAGGAGTATGATCATTTTCTTTCTCTTTCTACCCCTCTAAGGACTATTTTCGCTCCACCAGTGCAACCACGCTATAGCAAGAGACTCACTGATCTGTTGGGTTTTAAGGGGCCCGTTGTGGAGGCACTATGGTAGTGGGATTGGAGGGCGCATGTCCTTTGATTTCCTGTATGACTGATTCCATTCATTGGAGTGTCCTATTGGTTATTGAGATGACTTTGTGAACTTAAAGGAGCAGTGGACATGCCACCAGTGTTAGGCCTTCCTGGTGGCCTTTTTTGGTGCGGTGTTGTTTCCTTTATCATCAGAAGCTGTTAATTTTTCCGTTCTCCCTCTGGTGAGTGCTCTACCTCTTGGTATCTCTTTCATTCCTACCCTACTTTCTAAGACCATTAGCTCCTTGTCTTTGTGTCGGGAGGCTAGTAGGGGTAGGCTAGGCTGCTATATTCATATGTTACAACTGTGGTTCTGTAGCCACCTGACTGTTACTACTAGGGATTAGCCTATGGGCTTTGTGAGTAGGAACAGAGTCTCTCTTCCAGGGTCAATTAAAACAATCTTAAATCTGTGATTCTAAAGCAAAGTGAGTCTCTTTTCCATGATTTCCCACCTAGCTACATATGGTTCACATGAGTCCTTAATTTGATTTTAGGTTGTTTATAATCTGTTTTAGGTCGTTCGTGTTTTATTATTTTGGTTTCATGTAAAGTATAACATGCCTATTTAGTTTATGTTAGTTTAGTATATTTGTTTTGTTTCACGTTTATTTGTTTATATTGATGTTTGTTTGATGTTCTTTATGTTAGTTTAGTGTTTAGGGTTCTAACACGCTTGTCTGATCTCACATGTTAAATCTTTGTTTGATTAAATCTCTAAAAATGTAATTTTTCAAATATGTGTTAAAGGATTTTAGACACTTGATTTTGCATCCATGATTTAATCAAGGAAGATGACCAGAGTGACCATCCATAAACCCAAAAAAAAAAAAAATCATTCTTGCATCA
>NW_027070515.1:23832-26008 GCF_002906115.3 Quercus suber | reverse complement strand
TACTCATGCATTTTTGCATATATGTGTGGTGTATAATTGATTAGAGATGCTAAAAATATAGTAAATTCTACAACGCTAGAGTGGGGTAATAATTAGAGAGAGCACGGTATCAAAATAGAGAAACCATGTTGATCATAAAAAAAATTGGGGCTTCTACCTTGGTGAAACTGGAACAAAGAAAGCGACAAATAAAAATGTTATTTTAGGCCACGACAAACTCAGGACTAGGGTCTAGGGTCTAGGGGCATGATTCTTACTGGACCTTGCAATCACGGCATTAATTTGTGGGACTCAATCATTTGTTGAGAGAGATTGAAAACTGTAATTTGAAAGATCAAAGTATTGTTGCCACCATTTTCTAGTGAACAATACACCAAATCACCAACGCTCACTAAAGTTTATCTAGAAATAACATGTGTTTGGTTTGACAAAAAATTTCGGAAAAGAAACTATATATATATTTTTTAAGTATTTGGTTGTATTCTTAAAAATGCTCAAAAATATGTTTTCAAGTGTTTTGTTGCGTTCCTCTTAAATGCAATGAAAAACATATTTTCTACTTTTTTTTTCACATTTTCTCATATTTTAAGCTCATATATAATTAAAAAAAAATGAGAATTTTAGATTAAAAAAATCATGATTGGTGACCGCTGATGGTCGAGATTGGCGTCTAGGGACTAGGGATGTTAGTGGGGGGGTAGTGATTGGGTGGTTGATAGTCGGGGGGTGGTAGGTGGAGGTTCAGTTGATGAGTTTTGGGTGAGACAAAAATGAAAGGACTGCAAATGAAAGTGCAAAACATTTTCAATAAGAAGTGCATTTATTTTAGGGTCAACCAGAAGATAATTTCATATTGACAAACAATTTCAGTTGGTCCAAAAACACCAAAATGCAAAAAAATATTTTATGAAAATCAATTTTTGTTGAAACAAACACAACCTAAGTTATATTATGAATTGTGATACCTCAAATTGGGTGAATTGGATTGGATTGGATTGTTTGGAGTGTGTGTTGTGTAGTCGTGTACTAAGTCCCATACTAAGTATTCACCTGGTAAATCTTGGATTTATAAGTGATTGAGAAAAGCTTCAATTGGGGTTTGTTGGACCATGAGCTATTCTATTTCACCTCAAAACTAATTGGTGATGAGGGAGAACACTCAAGTCTTTTATGACATTTGACATAGTATCCCACGGGCTTGTTATAGAGAGGTTGTAACGAGTCTAATTGTGGTCCCTCTAAATAATCCCCCTCACAATGATGCTCCTGCGACTCAAACCCATAACATTGGCTTTGATACCACTTGTTGGATTGTGAGTTTTGTCACTCTGCCTCAAAACCAATTAGTGATGAAGGAGATACACTCAAGTTTTTTTTTACATTTGACATTATTCCTTATAGGTATGTTTTTAGAGTTGTTGTAGGGAGTCAAATTGTGCCACACCCCCCCCCCCCAAAACACACACACACACACACACACACACACACACACACACACACACATAGAGTCACATCTTTTATTTACTAGTTCTTTTTCTTGGGTTGTTAAAAATGGTATCAAATCAAAGCTGGTAACACCATGTAATTTGAGGGAACTACAGTACAATGTGATTGCAAGAAGCCCAATTGAAACTCGACTAGTTCTTTTAGGGTGTAAGTGTATAAGTGGTTAGTGCTTTCCTTAGATCATTACAAATAGTATTAAAGCCATCCTAGTAACCTTGTGTGAGCTTAGATTACCTTGCAAATTTGACCCTTACAAGGACATCAAGAATTTAAGTGGGGAAGATTGTGATATAGCTCATATTTTGTGGATTTAATTGGATTAGATTGTTTGAGTATGTGTTATGTGGATGTATGTTAAGTCCCACATTTGGTGTTTACTAGGTAGATGTTGGATTTATAAGTGATTACAAAGAGTTTCAACTGTAACTTAACTATTATTTTGAGGTGTAAGTGTAGATGTGACTAAAATTATTCTCAAGTTGTTATGAATGGAGCCCCAATCCCAATAGGTCTAAGATATAAAAAATCCCAAGTATATATATCCCTTCCATCTAATAATAGGTAACCCACCACTACATCTTTTATTTATTTTTGAGGAAAACCCCACTACTAGCTAGAATTAAACTAAGATAAGATGATAGTGAATTGGTAGGGAGGGGAATGAGAAATC
>NW_027070515.1:3814-13572 GCF_002906115.3 Quercus suber | reverse complement strand
TTCGATCAACATGCTCCTTAAATGTCTTAGGAGGTAACTCTTTTGTCAATGGATTTGCAATCATAAGCTATGTGCATATGTGTTCTATTAACACTCATTGTTTCTGAACTTCTTCCTTAACAGTAAGGTATTTCAATTCCATGTGTTTCGCACCATTAGAATACTTATCGTTTTTAGAGAAAACACAGTTGCAGAATTATCACAATAAATTCTCAGTTGCTTGAAAATAGAGTTAACAATTCCAAGTCCTGAGATAAAATTCCGCAACCACAATCCATGATCTGTGGCCTCAAAGCATGCCACAAATTCAACTTTCATAGTGGATGTAGCAGTGATAGTTTGCTTTAAACTTTTCCATGATATTGCTCCTCCAGCTAAAATGAACAAATAACCAAAAGTGGACTTTCTACCATCAACACATCCAGTAAAATATGAATCTAAGTAACCAATGACCTAAAGATTATCAGATTTCTTAAATGTGAGCATGTAGTCATTTGTGCCTTGCAAGTACCTTATCCCTTTCTTTCCAGCTTTCTAATGATCCAATCTTGGATTGCTTTGGTCTACAAAGCTAATGTTGAGCCTTGTGCATGTTTGGGCATACATTAAACTTTCTATTGTAGAGGCATAAGGAATTCCTTCCATTTGTTTCCATTCCCATTCATTTTATGGGCATTGCATAAGGCTGAATTTGTCCCCCTTTTAAATTGGGGCCCGAGCAGAACATTTCTCCATATTGAATCTCTCTAGAACTCTTTCAATATATGCTTTCTGAGACAACCCTAACAGTCCACGTGATCTATCTTGGAATATTTCAATTCCTATCACATAAGTTGCATCACCCATATCTTTCATTTCAGAGTTCTTAGAGAGAAACTTCTTGGTTTCATGCAATAAGCCAAGATCACTACTAGCAAGCAAAATATCGTCAACATACAAAATTAAAAATATAAACTTATTCCCACTAACCATCAGATAAATACACTGATCAACAATGTTTTCCTTAAATCCAAAAAATGTAATGGTATCGTTAAACTTAAGATACCATTGTCGGGAAGCTTGTTTAAGTCTGTATATTGACTTCTTAAGTTTGCAAGCTAAGTATTCATTACCTTTAATGGAGAAACCTTCAGGTTGATCCATATAGACATTATTTTCTAAAGTCCTATTCAGGAAAGCAGTTATCACATCCATTTGTTACAACTCCAAATCATAGTGAGCTACCAATGCCAAAATGATTCTAAGTGAGTCCTTCCTGGATACAGGGGAGAAAATCTCTTGGTAATCAATGCTTTCTTTCTGAGTGAAACCTTTGGCCATAAGTCTGGCTTTAAATCATTCGATATTGGCCTTAGTGTCACGCTTGGTCTTAAAAACCCACTTACTACCAACTTTCTTAATCCTTCAGGCAATTTTACAAGATCCCATATTTTATTTTGGTCCATTGATTTCATTTCATCTTTCATGGCATCCATCCTTTTAATAGAATCAACATTTTTCAGGGCTTGTGAAAACGAAATCGGATCCTTACTTGTTCCTATATCAAAATCAGATTCATGTAGATAAACCATATAATCATCAGAAATAACAAACTTTCGTTCTCTTTGAGATCTTCTTAATGCTACTTCTTGTGGTTCTTCTACCACCTATTCATTAGTGAGCATCTCATTATGGAGTACTGGTTTATTAATTTGTTGTTCAACATTGTTTGGCTGTTCAACAATTGTTGGAACAACAATTTCATTTGAAGTTATAGGTAGTCGAACTTGTACCCTAACTTCTTGAACATCCACATTTCATAGATTATCGCTCCCACTGATTTCACAATTTTCAATGAATCTAGCATTATTGGTTTCCACAATTCTCGTACTTTGGTTAGGATAGTAAAACCTATACCCTTTAGACTTATCAAGGTAACCTATAAAGTAACTAGTAATTGTTCTTGAGTCTATATTTTTTCATGTAGATTATAAATTCTATGAATGTTCAAATAGTATATAAACCACTATGAACGTTTAGACCCCCAATTTACAAATTACCAATTCAAGCTTTATATCAAACAATGTATGTGCAAAAAATGATTATAAGCTTATACCAGAATTGATAAACAATCTAAACCAAATAAAATCACATCCATAGCAGAAATTAAATGGCAAAGATTAAAGAAAGAGAGATGCAAACACAAGGACAACACAACGATGTGTTATCGAAGAGGAAACCGAAACCCTCGGTGTAAAACCTCTTCGCCACCCTCCAAGCGGTCAATAATCCACTAAAGAATGAAGTTGGGATACATGAACAGCAAAAGACCCTCTAAGCCTAATCTACCCAGTGTACCTAAGCCTTCCAAGTTTCTTGCTCCAACAAAGTTGTGTCGAACTTTTGTCTTCTTTAGCTTACCGGATTCAACCCATAGCATCAACCAATAACCATTGGTCCCTTCCTAACTGCTTCCCAAAGTACCAAATAGCTTTCTCACAAATGTGGGTATGGTGAGAAAAGGATTTGGGTAAGAACCTCTCAAGAATGTAATAATGGAGAGAATGAGAGTAGAAGAATTTGAAGAATCTCTATGTAAAGATTGTGGATGAATCAATCTTGATTTTCTCTAGAGTATCTATCTTAAAATTCTTTTTGGAAGCTCTCTACATTCGTGGGTACAAGGATTATTTATACTAGGGTGAGAGTGGAATGCGAAGAATCAGGTTTTCCAAAACAAGGCTGTCTGGCGGCTTGGCCTCACGACTTAACTGAGTCATGAGTTTAAGCCGCAAGATAACAGAATGGCCAGGCTGGACTTTTTGTCCTATAGTGCTCCAGCTGGCATGACTGTTCATCTTCTTTGCACGCTTCACTCGTGTGCTGTAGTTGGCGGCTTGCCAATCGCGAGTCACCCGCGAGTCCCAGCCGCGAGTCTTTGCATCCTTGCACAATCTTGAGCATTTCTTCACACTCTCTTACTCACTACCCTTACATGATTCCCACATAAATACAAGATTACTAATTGCTAAATTACAAGCAAATTTGGCATGGAATAAAGCCAACACAATGGTTGATTAAATTCAACCTTACATTCTAGCCTCCACTGAACAACCCCAAAACATGCAGGTGTCTTAAACTCGGTTTCCTTCTTATCCACAATTCAAAAGGGGTTTTTGGAATTGCCTTACTAGGAACCCAATTTAATAAGTATACAACAATCTTAAGAGCATACATCCACAATGATAAGGGTAATGTAGAATTACTTAACATANAATTGTATAATTATGATTTTTTAATTATATCTGTGTATATGCATGAAGCAACATACTAGTCTATTAGTAAAGTTTGAGCATATAAAGATTGACAATTTTTATAGACGACCTTTTTTTAATAGATTTGGACACATGAAAGATAAGTTTCAAGTTTAGAATATTCAATTTTTTTTTTTTTTTTTGAAATTATGGCAAGCAAGAATAATACCTTGCTTACTTCATTATTTCATTATTTTGTTCCCTCCTTGTTTTGTTTTCTTCTGAAATTCTTTTGAGATAGAGAATGCATTTCTTATTTGGAATGATTGATAACAATGCTATATATACTGGAAGTTGCAGATGAATTCGACATTAACATAGTTATAACAAAATTGAAATTTGAGGCTAACTTGGAGGCTTGCCTAGGTGTGTTTTGAAGCCAAAATTGGATTCTTCTTGTTGTAAGTATCATTAATTGCTTCAACAAATTTGTTCATATACGTGTTTTTTCTATTGCTATTCATAAATAGTTTTTTTTGCTTGCTTAAAATTTGTCATATAGATGTTAAATGTAGTAATCTTTTATTGCACTTAAATTAATATCATATATTTTTGGATATATTACTGCTAAATTGTTTGGTATATGTTAAATTTTTTGTAGCTTTGATTAAATTTATACCACTCAATTACTTTTTATAAATCACCTTTTCCTTTAATCCATGTATTTATTTGATTTCAATTATAGTTTACTTACATGAAAAATTTCAAAATAGTCGATTGTCATTTATTATTAAGGGTAAAACATATATATAGTACCTTAGGTGTTGTGTATTAAATTCCTCAATTAAATTCAAACACATCGTTGCATTGAATTAAATTGTCGTTGGAAATAATAATAACTGATTGTATTTTATTGGTTAATACAACAATGTACTTGAATTTAATTAGTAAACCTAATGAACTGCACTTAGGGTATTATACCTAAGATTTTCCCTAATGTTAAATCTATAAGGTTAGTCCTTTAGTACATTTGAGAACACAAAAACAAAAAGCTAAAGAGCAAGTGAGTTGCTAATGCCCAATCACGTTGGTATTAAAAAAGAATAATAGATCAACTTAATATTTGGTTAGTATGATAATTGTTGGAAAAGAATTTTTTCCAACAGTAGCTTTAGCAAACCATTATCATGTACCCAAAAAAAGAAGAAGAAAGTATTGGGCAATATAACTTTTTGTAAAAGCCACCCAAAGTCTAAATTGTACCTAATCTCTGTCAAATATTCATTTTGTCTCATATTAAAAGTGAGATAGTTTGTATTAGTTCACAAATGTTACCAATTTTTTATTTATATATTTTTTTACAAACATTTGTATCAAATATCTATTATGGACTAATCACATACAAAATTTCACTACAATGGGTTGCTATTTATTGTTAAATCTATAAGATTATTTGTTTAGTATATTTTAGAATAAAAAAAGAAGAAGAAGAGAAGAGTATAAGAGCTCTTCATAAATGAGTGAGTTTTTAATGCCTAATTATCTTGATATTTGACAAGAATGATAGATCATCTAAATATTTGGTGAGCATGATGATTGTAGACAAGAAATTAAATTCAATAGTGGGTTTAGCAAACCATTATTATGAAGAAATTTTTTTTTTTTTGTAAAACTTACCCAAAATCTAGCTTGAATAAGTAGATCCCCATCAAACATAATTTTATCCTACAGAAAGTTTACATTATTTGGCAAAAGTTACACAAGTATTTTTTGTATTAAAAAAAGAAAAAGAAAAAGAAACTGCTATCACAATATTTTTAAGTTTCTAATCTTGGCTTCCTCCTTTTAAATTATAAAATTAAAAAAAAAAAAAAACAATGATACAATACGTTTTTATGATAATTAATTTAAATTTAAATAACATTACTACTATAAATTAGGGAAATCAAAGCTCCAATTTCATATATCGGCCACCTCCATAGTCTCCATACGTTTCAAACAATCACTTTCCAATTTTCAGTCCAAAATTGACATTGTCACTTCACTAGTCACTCTTTCACTCACTCACGCCCACAAATTGAAAATACACACACTCTACATTTGCATCCATCCCCCATTTTGCTTAGAATACCTAACTCGTAAATCTTACAACTAAACATTCGAAATCGGTCCAAATTGAACAACCCCCCCAACTAGCGACCATCATCATCATTTATAAGCTTAGTGGGAGAAGTGCAATATTCTTTAAATCTAATTGGTATTGTTGGATTTTTTTATAAAAATCTAATTATCTCTCTCTGTTTCTTTTCCTCTTTAAATGATATAGATTTTGATTCAGTGTACTAGCCCCTGTTGTATTAATAAGTCACGTTTTTCTTTTTTCTCTAAACAAATTGGATGTTATTTTGTCTGTGACTGTGCATGTCATACAAGATCTGATGGAGCTGCTTCAACATTTTTGCCATCCAGAGCATCCTCTGGTCTTCAATCAAAATGACAGAAGGGGACATCTTTGTTGGGGGTGCCAGGAACTAGAATTTGGTCCTTGCTACAGTTGTAAAGAATGTGAAGGGATTAGGGTTCATCATAAATCATGTGTGGAACTACCCCTTGGGTTGTACCATCCCTTGCACCCAATCCATCCTCTTATTCTCTTTGACCAATACACAGATTATCCTGAAGAGAAAGAAAAGAGCAAATGCAAAGTCTGTAAAGAATCTCGTTATGAATACTCTTATCGGTGTTACCGTTGCGACTTCAACCTTCAATTCAGATGTGGCTCTTGCCTACCCATCTTGGAAGCTGAATTCCATGACCACCCCTATTGACACCCATTTGGAAGTGGATCATGTTCACTTGCGACCTTTGTGGCATAAAAGAAGACAAAGGTATGCCCTATCTGTGTAATCCATGTGGTTTATTAATTCATAGAAAGTGTGCTTATTTCCCGCGTAGACTCAAAGTTGTACGTCACAAGCATCCTTTCCACATAACCCATTATGTTGGGGGGATAAATACCTTAGGGAGTTTCCTTGAGTAATTAATATAACATATAGAGACATACTTTAACCCAAAAGGCCTAAGCCCAATGGGTATGTGCTCAATTATTTTATATTAACCACTCATTCTTCTCATCTTTATTCAATGTGGGACTTCACTCATAAGTGCAACCCAACAATCTCCCCCTCACGTGTGAGTTTCTACCACTCTATGGGCTTCAAGACTTTTCTGTGGGCCATGAATAAGTCCTACTCGCTCCCCCTTGCCTAATGGACTTTTCACTTCATCAGCGCGTCATCCATGGGTCTCTCGTACGTCATCCATGGGAACCACGTGTCAACTCCGCACGTACATCCATTGGAACCCCGCACGTTCATGTCCATGGGAACCTTGCACCTCATCATTGTCTACCACCATTGGCAATAATACTCCTTTGTTGGGCCTTTTCCAAGATCGTTTGTGTGGGCTTTATGGGCTTGCTTGGTGTAATATACTGTCCCCGCTCTAATTGCGAAAGGGACCTGCCCTGCTCCATTTGCGAAAGAGCTTCAAGTACACACACCCCGTTCCCGCTCAAACTGCGAAAGGAACCTTGATAACCTTGCCACCTTTGCCCCACACCACCGTGGGCTCTGATACCACTTGTTGGGGGGATAAATACCTTGGGAAGTTTCCTTGAGTAATTTATATAACAATAGAGACACACTTTAACCCAAAAGGCCTAAACCTAATGGGTATGTACTCAATTATGTTATATTAACCACTCATTCTTCTCATCTTTATTCAATGTGAGACTTCACTTACAAGTGTAACCTAACACATTCTTCTCTTGAACTCCATGAATCCAACTCCCGATTTTGTCTACTCTGTGTTCAAAAAGTGGATACACACTACGGGCTTTACTATTGCTCCAAATGCGATTTTGTTGTCCACCTCAATTGTGCTATAGATGAGAAAAACGGAGAGGACATAAATTTGCTAGAACTTAAAGATGGAGAAAACGAAGATGCAAAGCTCGATCAATCTGTTGAGTAAGCAACAGCTTACAAAGTCAAAAATATCAAAGTGGGGGAGGATGGAACTGAAATAGCCACAAAATTTGAGCATTTCAGTCATGAGCATGACTTAAAGCTTATTGACGAGGGGATTCACAATAATGAAAAATGCGATGGGTGCGTGAGAGCCATTTTCCCTTATTTTTACAGTTTGTAGCTTCATTCTTCATAAATCTTGTACTGAAATACCAAGAAAAAAATGACACCCACTTCATTGGCACCCACTCACCCTCCTTCTAAAGGCACCTAATAATAGGAGGATGTTTTGGTGTAGTGCCTGTAGTTTCCTTGGCTTCTCTAGCTCGCCTGACTTGCTTTGCAATGGCTTCTCCTACAATTGTAAGACATGTGACATTGATCTTGATGTTCAATGTAGTTTGACCTTAGACATCCTTACCCACAAAGGTCATCAGCATCGACTTATCCTTTCTAGCACAAATTATTTACAAAGTTNCACTCATGTGACCAAGTCTGCGGTGCCATAGGCTTGTATCAGTACTTGCATCAGCAATTGCAATTATGTCTCTTGGACTTGAAGTCATATATAGAGTACCAGTCTTCTTTCCACGAGCCAATACCCTAGCTCCCTTTGTAACATTCTAAGTGCCACCAACAAATAATATTGCATGCCCTTCATCATCAAGTTGTTCAACAGAAATCAGATTCCTCCTCAGGTCAGGAATATGTCGAACCTTCTCCAGTAACCAAACAGACCCATTGGGCAACAATATCCGGACATCTCCCATACCTACAACATCCAAGGCTGAACCATCAGCCAAATACACCTTACCAAAATCACCTACAACATAATTTTGTATGATTTCTCAGTGTGGAGTGGTATGAAACGAAGCTCCTGAGTCCAAAACCCAATCATCAAGTGGACTGTCTACTGCAAGAAGTAATGCATCCTGTACATCTTTTGTTACAGCATTAGCAGAATCATCTTCATTCTTCTTTTTAGGATTTTTGCATTGGTTCCTAAAGTGACTTGTTTTTCCACAATTCCAGCATTGTACTTGTTGGCCTGATCTAGATTTACTTCTTTTCCGATTAGAATTTCTGGATTTTGATCTACCCCGATTTGAATTTCTGTTATTACCTTAGCCTCTTGTCTCAAGGTTTAGGGCAGAACCAGATCCTGAGGTTTCACCTGCATCTCTTCAGTGAATCTCCTCAGCCAGAATTAAATCTCGAATATCATTGTACTTGAGCTTTTCCTTTCCTGTAGAATTACTTATTGCCATCCTCATTGCCTCCCAACTGTTTGGCAAAGAAGCCAAAACAATCAGAGCACGAATCTCATCATCAAAATCAATTTCTACAGACGACAATTGATTTGTGATAGTGTTAAATTCATTTAGATGTTGTGCTACTGATGCATTCTCTGTCATCTTCAGATTAAACAGTTTCTTCATTAGATGCACCTTGTTATTTGCTGACGGCTTTTCATACATACCAAACAAAGCCTTCATCAGATCTGCTGTGGTCTTCTCCTTCACAACATTGTGTGCAACAGACCTAAACAGAGTTAACCTGATAACTCCCAGTACCTGTCTGTCAAGAAGAGTCCATTCATTAGCATTCATAGCCTCAGGTTTTGTCCCCAAAAGCGGTAGATGCAATTTCCTCCCATAGAGATAATCTTCAATCTGCATCCTCCAATACGCGAAGTCTGTGCCATCAAACTAAATTCCAATCCGTGAGAAACAAAAAAATAGAGAAAACACACGTCAAAGAAAAATAATCACACGCACAAGACAGTATTTACGTGGTTCGACAATTTGCTTACGTCCACGGAGTTGCAGGGATTATGTTATATTAACCACTCATTCTTCTCATTTTTATTCAATGTGGGACTTCGCTCACACGTGTAACCCAACATCTATGTCCTTTATGTATTGTCTGTGGTATTATATTTTGGATGGATGGGGTAAGAACTGGGTGAGAGATCGTTGTCTCGACCTGCACGGCGAGGTAGGAATGAGTTTTGGCTGTCTTGCCACGCTCTAAATATATTATTTACTACGATCTCAATAATATTATTGCTTGTTTCGGAGAGAAAGAGGATGAGTAAAAACTGTAGAATGGAATGAATTGAAAGAGAGGTATGTGGAGAAGATATTGAGATGTTTTAGAAAGGGCGTGTTTAGAAATGGCAGGGTTTACATTGTCCAACATAACAAAAATTATGAAGTCACTTTTTCAAGTAGTTTGAAATTGTGAGATGTTTTTAGTTAATATTGGGTAGTGTATAACGTTGCTTTATCATGGAGTTTCAAATGATAACTTAATAATAATGACATTTTTATGGTGTCTTATATCTGTGGTTTAATATGTTAAAGAAGTTTAAAACTTGTACTGTGTATCCAAGAGTCAGATCATTTTAGATATATATCATTGTTAATTTCTTTAAAACATTCTCCCATCTCCCCATGTTTATGTTAAAATACTTAGTATTCTCTACAAAAAA
>NW_027070515.1:0-1322 GCF_002906115.3 Quercus suber | reverse complement strand
TGAGCCTGAAGCTGAATCATCACTAAGAGTAACCCCTTGAAGGGACTGAACCTTGGTAGGTGTCAAGCATGTAAGAAAATTTGCTGTGGTAAGAACGTCACATACAAATGCAACAAAAGCTTATCAATAATTTTTTTACATGAAAAATCATTAGATTAGTATCAGAATTAGAGCTAGTGGCCGATGTATATAGTGGCATTTTTTGTGCCCCTCTATAAATCTTATCAGGGTTCAAAGTCAAATTGGGGTTTTATTTATATTAGGCGAAGGAATGAATTTTAGCCTATGGGGATAGGTTGGCAAATCTCATAATATTTTACCCTATAAAAAAGATAGAGACAGCCAAAATAGGAAAATTAAGCCAAAATTTAATTTAGTTTATTGACTTTTACTTCAACCTAGTCCACCGGACCGCTTTATAAAAATGAGTCTATCTAGTCTTTTTTGTTCAAATCTAATAGCAATTAAAGCCTTATAATTTATAAACGTGTTTTTAAAATATAAACTAATACTTATCGTACAACAAGATCTATTAAATATAAAAACTCATGAATGTTTTTGGTTAAATTTTTAATAATAAAAAAATTAACTAAGTGGTTTGTTAACAAATTTGGACAAAATGGTCTTAGGTACAATACTTTAGGTGTTGTCTTTTAAGATTTAGTCATGTGACTACTTAACTAAAAAATATATTTCCATCCCATGAGAAAAAATCAACATAACAGAATATTAAGAGACTTAAAGAACAATACCTAAATATTGTACCTAATACTTGCCCTTTTGGCTATATGACTAAATTGATAAAAATTAAATCTTAGGGACTAATTTAAAAATTAAAGCAAAAATCAAGGGATTAAATTTAATTTTAGCAAAAAAAATTATATATCTATAAGATAAACCACAATGAGCATGCGAGATTTGATGCAATCATACCACAAAGAAACATGCTTCAAACATGGTTAATTAAAATATACATTGTCTAGTAATTAATAAAGTTTCTAGGTAACTTCAGCTCATGAAAGTATATTTGGTAATTTATTCAGATGCTCTTGTCCAAACCTTATCCTTAAAAGAAACACATCAGCTTATTCGAAGCTGAAATCACTGTCGTCATAGTCAATAATCTCATAATATGATGATGGTCCAGGTCGAGAACTGCTAGAGCCCTTATTCAGCTCATGAAAGTATATTTGGTAATTTATTCAGATGCTCTTGTCCAAACCTTATCCTTAAAAGAAACACATCAGCTTATTCGAAGCTGAAATCACTGTCGTCATAGTCAATAATCTCATAATATGATGATGGTCCAGGTCGAGAACTGC